>NW_026733172.1:5000-75000 GCF_028476545.2 Physella acuta
GCATTATTGTACTAGTCTAGTAGTGTCTACGTTTACAACACGTATTAACAGCTGCATCAGTTTGCCATTCTAAAAACAACCATTACGATGCATTGGAATTTTTAAAAATCCTCTACCGGTAGTACCACTTGGCAAGAGGGGTGTTAAGTTTAAGGCAACTGTATAATGTATTTGCTTACGAATAATTGCATTAGAAAATGTTATACAAAAAAACTTCACACACAATTACTTTATACATACAGTTTGAATCGTGTGATTAATTTAAAAAAAATTACAATGCATAAACAAATACAACAGATGTGGCACCTCTATTTAAATTTACTTATGGGCAAGCTGCGTAGCGGTGGGGAAATTTTGACACGGTCAACAACGTCATTGTCATCACGATGAAGTAGTAGTATTCTTACAGTTTGGGCGATAGTGATACGATTAAAAATTATATGAAACAGTTACAACCCCCATCCCCCATGGATCCCTCTGTAAAAAAAATTTGTCATAATACCACTGCTACTTATTTAAATCTATTTCTGATATACATGTGTAATATATATGTATGTTTAGAACAGTCATCTAAAAACTGACGCTATGATCACTCTGAGTTGGTTATCTCCCCCCCCCCCACACACACACACATAACCACCAAAATTGTGTAGAGCGACATTAATGTCACACCTAGGTATACACTGGGTTGGATAATTGACCTAAAGTGACCGGACAGTAAACAGGTGTGTGAGCAATACAGTGTTTCTAAACCATACCTATCACTATGTTAAAAAATGATCTTTAAGGAACACAAAGAAGCAGTAGTTAAAAAATATATGATCTGAACTAAAAGTCGTTAAACGTAGGCTATTATTCCGAATGTTTTTCTATTACATCGAAAAGCGATGTTATTCCGAATGATTTTCTATAATTTCGAAAAGCGTGCTTTTATACCAACTCTGATTTCAAAAACTTTCATTATGCTGTAGTACTTTAGCATTTATGTTGACGATATATTTAATTCTGATTATAGACAAAAACATTTTGTCAACACGAATAGTGTTAAACAAATTCATTATATTCTAAAGTAATTATTTATTTGTTTCGACATTTATAATTAAATGTGTAGATATATACATATTTATATTAAGAGAGTGATTATTTCCCCTATTTCACTTGTCTTAAATAATTTCCCAGGAATTATTATGTAAGAAATTTTTTTACAAGAAATACAAAACAGATTGTGTTACATTCATTGTTTTTGGTTGTAGTGTGTGTATATTTTGTTTGTTTTTTTTTGTTTAGATTGATACAATTTTTGTTTTGTCGGCCTACATTGTGTGTTTTTTTCTTATTTCTTCAGAGTGCTACTTTCAATTTATTTTACATCATAGCGAAGTAATGACATACAGCTAGTAATTATATATATACATACATATATATATATATATATATATATATATATATATATATATATATATATATATATATATATATATATATATATATATATAATACACGTATATAGAACGTGTTAAAAATTCGGCGCCTTTTTTTGCTCTTTTCGCTCCCCCTACAACAAAAACCTGGATACGCCTCTGAGTAGAGTTCACTTGTTTCTGTGACCTCTCAGCACTTTGCCAGCCGCCTTTGCTTTCCCTAACGTGGGTTGGGTGCCCGCTGGAGTTGGGTGGACTCAGGGACGGTCTACTGACTTGAACCCGGATTTGGGCTCGAGACTTTCGGGTTGGCGGTCCGGCTCTCTACCGCTAGGCCACTCCGTCCCATGCGTGTCCTGCGTGGCCCAGCGGTGGGGCGTTGGACTGCTTGCCCGAGGGTCTCGGGTTCGAATCCGAGTTCCAGTCAGTGGAGCGTCCTTGGGTCTATCCAGCTCTGATGGGTGCCTGGCTCACATTAGGGAAAGTAAAGGCGGTTATGTTTATTGCTGGCCACACCATCCCTTCATATGCCGGGGTAGCAGAGGCGGGTGGGCTCTACTTGCCCCATGGACCGTAAGGTTTCGAAAATGAATTTTTTATTTTTGTAGGTTTCGAAATTTATTTTTTTTATATAATTTTCCCTCCACACAGTTTACTCCACTCGAGCAAGGAGCTTACTGTGCGGATAGGTAGCATTTTTATTACATGAAAATTACATGAAATAGCATACAATGTACAATCAGTTTCACGTCTTGATTCTTGTTTCTTCTTGTCTTTACTTTCTTGCCTTTAGACTTCAGTTTCTTTTCTTGAATTTACTTGCTGTTTCATTTTGTCTTTACTTTCCTTCATTTTGTCTTATCTTGCCTTTCAGTATCTTCAATGATTTTGCTTTTTTATTTTCTCTTTTAACTTTGCTTCTTTATTTTCTCTTTTGGTTTATAATCTCTTTTATTGATTCCTATAGAGCAGGGGTCGGCAACCTGCGGCTCGCGAGCCGCATGCGGCTCTTTTGATATCAAGATGCGGCTCTCCAGCTCCTTGAACAAATACTAATAATCTTAATAAAATACAAAATATTTGAAATAAAAATAAATTTTAGTGGCTCTTTAAAACCAGGGAAATTTTGAAAATTGTAACTTTTGGCTCTTCCGCCTCAAAAGGTTGGCCGACCCCTGTACTAGGTGTTCTCGAGAGCTGTGTGCAATCGAGGGATGTGTGGGCGCAACACCACACGATCTTTTGCAATCTAATTAGGTTTCGAAAATGAAAAGTGTGTAAAAACTTTATTTGCCCTGGCAAAAACAATGACTATAGAGTTGATGTCTTAATTAAACAATGCACATGTTGAAATAAAAAAGTGTGTGGGTAGAAAAATTAGAGGTTTTTAAATTAAAAACAGTATATAATTAAATTCATGCAGTGTAGTTTATAGTTTAAGTAAGTTTAGCTTCTCAAATTATTCAAACACAAGCCTGTTACAACTATCAATACAAGAAAATATTGTTTCATTTCTAAACAAAAATAATTGAAAAAACAAAGTTTAGAGGTTGCGTCCCTTTACTGTCACCGAAACAGTCTGTGATTGATCAAACTGTAATGAGAAATGGCGTCGGGAAGTGGGCGTGGGTGGCTTCAGGGGAAATAATAACATTACAGAGTACGGCCCCCTTTCACCACCCCTACAAGAGTAAAAGGGTCCCCTTTCAGACTTAACGATCCATAGGGCAGATGAAGTAGTGCTCCATATGTTTCTTGACTTCGGCATATGAAGGAATAGTGTGGTCAGCACCTATGGCCGGTCACCTTTATACCTTCCCTAACGTGGGTCAGGTACCCTACAGAGCTGAGTTGACTCAGGTTCAAGTCCGGGCAGATTCCGAAATCTCCAGGATTTCTACATTGCAGTCGAGCACTACCTGCAGACTTCGTTAAAAGAGACTTCCTAACTCAAACATTTGCCAGATGTATTATCTTATTTACTGTGCCTGGACCGAGATTCGAACTCGAGACTTTCGGGATAGCAGTCGAGCACTCTACCACCCGACCACACCGTCCCATCTTTACAGGAGCACCGCCCTGTAAAAGGAGACACCCCCCCCCCCCACCCCACAAAAAAAAGAAAAATACATGATACATCCATCAGGCGTATCAGTCTATCACAGTGTAGGAAATGTAACGAACCTACAGCACTAAGTGGCACGGCATTGTCTGTCAATGCAACGAACCTACAGCACTAAGTGGCACGGAATTGTCTGTCAATGTAACGAACCTACAGCACTAAGTGGCACGGAATTGTCTGTCAATGTAACGAACCTACAGCACTAAGTGGCACGGAATTGTCTGTCAATGTAACGAACCTACAGCACTAAGTGGTACGGAATTGTCTATCAATGTAACGAACCTAAAGCACCAAGTGGCACGGAATTGTCTGTCAATGGAGGATCATACAGGCCTGACATCGATCATTACTCGTTACACCAGACAAACTCATGCTACACAGAGTCCCAGTACACCAATTACACCCATTACACCACACACTCATGCTACACAGAGTCCCATTACACCCATTACACCACACACTCATGCTACACAGAGTCCCACTACACCAATTACACCCATTACACCACACACTCATGCTACACAGAGTCCCATTACACCCATTACACCACACAAACTCGTGCTACACAGAGTCCCATTACACCAATTACACCCATTACACCACACACTCATGCTACACAGAGTCCCATTACACCCATTACACCACACAAACTCATGCTACACAGAGTCCCATTACACCCATTACACCACACAAACTCATGCTACACAGAGTCCCATTACACCCATTACACCACACAAACTCATGCTACACAGAGTCCCATTACACCCATTACACCACACAAACTCATGCTACACAGAGTCCCATTACACCACACACTCATGCTACACAAAATCCCATTACACCACACACTCATGCTACACAGAGTCCCATTACACCACACACACTCATGCTACACAGTCCCATTACACCCATTACACCCCACTCATGCTACACAGAGTCCCATTACACCCCACTCATGCTACACAGAGTCCCATTACACCCATTACACCCCACTCATGCTACACAGAGCCCCATTACACCACACAAACTCGTGCTACACAGAGTCCCATTACACCACACACTCATGCTACACAGAGTCCCATTACACCACACACTCATGCTACACAGAGTCCCATTACACCACACACTCATGCTACACAGAGTCCCATTACACCCATTACACCCCAGGAACTCATGCTACACGGAGTTCCATTACACCACACGAACTGAGTTGGCGTGTTTAGCTCTTCATCTTGCTATTGCGCTGAACATATTTCCTTACACTAGCGACGAATCAATCTACCTCTAAGCACAGCACACTATCATCGACGTATGAACCAGTGTTATCTTGACATCACTTCATAGTTGTAGTAACCAACCCCACTCATATCGAAACCCAACCACAGCAGTATGAACCGAACCCTCCTAACATACACCATAGTTGTATGAACCGACCCCTATTAATATAGACCATAGCTTTATGAACCGACCCCTCCTAAAATACAACATGAACCGACCCCTATTAATATAGACCATAGCTGTAAGAACTGACCCCTCCATACAACCCCACCATAGCTGTATGAACCGACCCCTCCCAACTACCCCCACATAGCTGTATGAACCGACCCCTCCCAAATACCCCCCATAGCTGTTTGAACCGACCCCTCCATACAACCCCCCATAGCTGTATGAACTGACCCCTCCCAACTACCCTACATAGCTGTATGAACCGACCCCTCCCAACTACCCTACATAGCTGTATGAACTGACCCCTCCCAACTACCCTACATAGCTGTATGAACCGACCCCTCCCAACTACCCTACATAGCTGTATGAACTGACCCCTCCCAACAGACACCATAGCTGTATGAACCGACCCCTCCCAACTACCCCCCCATAGCTGTATGAACCGACCCCTCCCAACTACCCCCATAGCTGTATGAACTGACCCCTCCCAACAGACACCATAGCTGTATGAACCGACCCCTCCCAACTACCCCGCCATAGCTGTATGAACCGACCCCTCCCAACTACCCCGCCATAGCTGTATGAACCGACCCCTCCCAACATACACTATAGCTGTATGAACCGACCCCTCCCAACTACCCCGCCATAGCTGTATGAACCGACCCCTCCCAACATACACCATAGCTGTATGAACCGACCCCTCCCAACATACACCATAGCTGTATGAACTGACCCCTCCCAACATACACCATAGCTGTATGAACCGACCCCTCCATACAACCCCCCATAGCTGTATGAACCGACCCCTCCCAACTACCCCCATAGCTGTATGAACTGACCCCTCCCAACAGACACCATAGCTGTATGAACCGACCCCTCCCAACTACCCCGCCATAGCTGTATGAACCGACCCCTCCCAACATACACCATAGCTGTATGAACCGACCCCTCCCAACATACACCATAGCTGTATGAACTGACCCCTCCCAACATACACCATAGCTGTATGAACCGACCCCTCCCAACTACCCCGCCATAGCTGTATGAACCGACCCCTCCCAACATACACCATAGCTGTATGAACCGACCCCTCCCAACATACACTATAGCTGTATGAACCGACCCCTCCCAACTACCCCCATAGCTGTATGAACCGACCCCTCCCAACATACACCATAGCTGTATGAACCGACCCCTCCCAACTACCCTACATAGCTGTATGAACCGACCCCTCCCAACATACACTATAGCTGTATGAACCGACCCCTCCCAACTACCCTACATAGCTGTATGAACCGACCCCTCCCAACATACACTATAGCTGTATGAACCGACCCCTCCCAACTACCCCCATAGCTGTATGAACCGACCCCTCCCAACATACACCATAGCTGTATGAACCGACCCCTCCCAACATACACCATAGCTGTATGAACCGACCCAACATACACCATAGCTGTATGAACCGACCCCTCCCAACTACCCTACATAGCTGTATAAACCGACCCCTCCATACAACCCCACCATAGCTGTATGAACCGACCCCTCCCAACATACACCATAGCTGTATGAACCGACCCCTCCCAACATACACCATAGCTGTATGAACCGACCCCTCCCAACATACACTATAGCTGTATGAACCGACCCCTCCCATCTACCCCCATAACTGTATGAACCGACCCCTCCCAACATACACCATAGCTATATGAACCGACCCCTCCCAACTACCCCCATAACTGTATGAACCGACCCCTCCCAACATACACTATAGCTGTATGAACCGACCCCTCCCAACATACACTATAGCTGTATGAACCGACCCCTCCCATCTACCCCCATAGCTGTATGAACCGACCCCTCCCAACATACACTATATCTGTATGAACCGACCCCTCCCCACTACCCACCATAGCTTCCTTCCTTCCTTATACGGAAACCGGCTCAGAAGGTTGACTTCCATTAGCCAGGCAGGCCTCAGTGTAGCAAACTCCGACCACAAGAGTTCCCCACACATCGGTCGCTACTTCCGTGGGCTCTCACCGGGCTTTCCTTCCCCACCCACCAGACGCGGGACGTCGTCCCACCGCCTGGTACCCAGCTTGATCGTGGGGGGCATTCCGCCAGATCAAAACCCTCTAGCTGCTGTTATCTGCCACTGGCCATTCCGCACCCACTAGGGGGGACATGAGTTTGGTCGGACCAGTGGCATTATTCCGAAGCCCCGTTAAGGCCGCCGCTTAAAAAAGATCTGGTTGCGGACTTTTGGTTCCCGGCAGTCTTGCACCTCTCCTCCCCCACGCTATTATGTGGGGGACTTGGGAGTCCGACGTACCAGGCTCTACCCACCATAGCTGTATGAACCGACCCCTCCCCACTACCCCCCATAGCTGTATGAACCGACCCCTCCCAACATACACTATAGCTGTATGAACCGACCCCTCCCCACTACCCACCATAGCTGTATGAACCGACCCCTCCCAACATACACTATAGCTGTATGAACCGACCCCTCCCATCTACCCCCATAACTGTATGAACCGACCCCTCCCAACATACACCATAGCTATATCAACCGACCCCTCCCAACAACCACACCATAGATATATAAACCGACCCATTCCACCTCTACACCCCACCATACATTCAATACATCAACACCATCCCACGTCCTACCCTACTCATCAAATCAAAATTCCGACATCAAATCACACCAATCAGACAAGATTAACCCACAACCCACACCTAGACTACAGGAGATTATCTACATAATAAATTTAAATGACAAATTAACACACGCATAATAAAGATAGAGCCACACAACCTACTTTTTGTACGTATTCTATCTCGTACAATAAACATGAATTAAAGCAAATAAGATAAAAGAAATTTTCTGAGCTAAATATATATTTGGTGTTAGTTTTTAGTATTGGAACGTAATTTATTACACGCTTTATCTAACTTCATTACTTTTGTTTACTGCTTAATGCCTTTGTCTATCTTCCAAAGGGAGGGTGAGGATTAGCGTCCTTCACGGGCTACTGATTTAAAGCAACGTATTTTCAGTCCCAGCATTGGCAGTGTTGAATTCACAAATTATGATTTACTAAAAAGTAGAAAATAAAACAACTAAATAGCGGCGTATGCTTACGGCGGGAACAGGGCATTGCCCCCCCCCCCCGGACATTACCCCCACCATTTCCCCCCGTCATTACCTCTGGAGTATTTACCCCCCCCCCGTCAATTCCCCACCCCGTCAATTCCCCCCCCCCCCGTCAATCCCCCCCGTCAATTACCCCCTGTCGATACCCCCCCCCCCCGCGCCCAGTAGGGCATTACCCCCCCCCCCCCCGGTGTAGGTCTAGGGTTAGCGCAAGGGTTAGGGTTAGGGGGGAATGTCCTATGGGGGGGGGGGAATGTCCTATGGGGGGGGGGGTAATGTCCGGGGGGGGGAGGGTAATGTCTTTCCGCTTACGGCGCGGGTTAGCTCGTATACTTTACTTCACATATTTAGTCCGTAACTTGCGGCGCTAGTATAATATAAAACTACATGTAATAAAATCACAATACCTTCATTAGGTCTATTTACAACTCGATATTCAATGCCGATGTCAGCAACTCTCTTGGTCACCCGCAGCCTGGAGTTTGAATGCCAGTTGACTCTACCTCGAGTCTTAGAAGTCACTTGACATGGAAAACACAGGTCACATGACATAAGAATCACGGGGAAACATCGCTCACCGAAGAGCATAAAAAAAAAACATCAACAGTTGCTGTCCCACAGGGGGCGCAACTAAATAAGGTGTAAATTATCCCCCCTGACTGGTTACCCATGGTATGTGTTACATATCTTTCAGACTTTTTTTCCTGGGTAGGGGGGGGGGGGGACTTGAAACTTTTGAGGGGTGGGGGAAGGGGCTTGATTTTTCCGTGGGGCGGGGGGGGGGGGGTTCTATATACATTCTATTTTGTTGGGGGGGGGGGGGGGTTGACGTGTTTTGGGGGAGGGGGGGGGGCGTTTAAGTAAAGTTCTCTTTTCAAACCTAACGATTCTCCACAGGACAGGTGGAACTAGTGTTTCTTGTTCTCAGGGACGTTTTACGGATTGGCGTACTGCGCACTACGCTAATGCGCCTTGACTTTACCCACCATGATTTATGCACCTATCATAGCTCAAGTCCAGACTTGAAAGAAACTCACGTCTTTCGGGTTAGCAGTCGAGCGCTCTGCCCCCAGACCACGCCATCCCTGTGTACTGTTTTAGCCACAATATTCTTTTACCTGGTCTATAGACTGTCAGGTGTTTGCATTATATTTCAGTTCACTACCGTATCGAAAAAAAATATTTCAAATTCGAAGAAGAAAACATAATGTTCTAATGAGGAACTGACGCCCAACAGAGTAGGTGAAGTAGAGTTGATCTGTACGAACATAACACCACACACATGTCGCCTTAAAAAAATTAATTTCGCAGAAAAAAATAACTTAACCCCAAATCTAACCCCAACTCTACTACTTTACCACTAGATTTAACTTTAGTTTAAGTTATGAAGTATTGCTGATGTTACCCAGATTGTTCTAATTTTAGATCCAGTGATTTCATCGAAACGTACTCGGCTGTTTCCGTAATGCGTTGATATGTTCGTAGGTCAGGACTGGTTATTTCCCCTCACGTATTTTAATGAAGAGATTATATACTCTTGCGCATGCGTAAAATCAAGCACAAACTTGAATATCTCTTTTCGAGATCTTTAGATATTGGTTTCATGGGTTAAGGATTTAGTTATGGTCATTCAAAACTTATGAAAGTAGGATTATTGACTCACTCGACTTTCTCACTTTCATGGTGAGTTTCTTCAAGGTAATTCGGTGCTAAGTAAATTACAGCTTACAGCGGCTTTTTAAATAAATATCTTGACACACACATACATACACACTCATTAATGCATATATAGGCCTATATATATCTCTCTCTCTCTCTCTCTATATATATATATCTATATATATATCTATAATATATCTATATATATCTATAATCTATATATATCTATATATATCTATATATATCTATATATATCTATATATATACATATATATATGTGTGTGTGAATGTGTGTGTTTATATATATATATATATATATATATATATATATATATATATATATATATATATATATAATTGATCTATATAATAATGCTTACATCTTTGCCTAATAAGTTTAGACCCAATGCAATGTTGATGTATCATTATAATTGTTGAACTTAAATTAATAACTTAAGTCAGTTACTTCCCATATATAGATTTTGAAAAATTATTGATAAATCAGCTGAATAACTATGTTATCAAAAGATTTTTTAAAAATTTCAAGACTCAGAAGTTATAAATTTAAAAAAAAGGAACGGTGCACCAAGTGAACGCCCAACAATCTGTGTATAATAGTGCGGAATATTATTAGTACTTTATAAATTCACATTCGTTTTCTGAAAAATCGAAAATAGCGTAAATTACTACTTCCGGTCAACGGAAATTATTCAAACTTTGACAGAAGGCAGAGAATTAGATCTTTTACTCATGTGAAATTTCATTTATCTATCTGAAACAGTACTCAAGTTATAGGCTTTTGAAAATTAAAAGTAGAAAAAGTTCCACTTCCGGTTATCGGAAATTGCTGAAAAGTTGATAAGAATCTACACAATTGATATTATTCTTTTATATGAAATTTCATCAACCTAGCTGTAACGGTACTCAAGTTATCGTGTTCACAGACACACATACACACACAGACATACAGACAGAATTACAAAGCAAAGTTTTTCCGACTTGATTACGCATAGACCGCTGAGATTTTGATAAATCTGCACTTATTTTTTTCCCCGATTAATATACTCCGTATATAATAAAGTACTGGGGTGTAAAACAATGAAAACTGTCAAAATTTTATGTGATTTTTTTTTCATGATTACAATACTTCCTCTATAGGTCTGTAAACGAAAAAGTAAAAATGCTCTTACATGGAGTTAAAAGAAATATAGCAAACAAAGCTAAGACAAAGACTTAAAGCACGAAACTCAGACCTGTAATTTTTAAACAAGGTAATTAAAAAGTCTAGTGACAATTTTAGCGCAATTTCCTTATGTTATCTAAAAATAGCTCTGTCGTAGCGTAAATCAAGAGCAGGGTTAGTAAAACCATTGGTTAGTTATTAAAACGTTTTTTATTAATTTTTTTTCAGTATTTTACATGTTTTATTTACAATAGAGTTACATGACTAAAAACCATTGCGCGCCTATTGAACATGATGGCGCAGCCATGGAACGCGATGGCGCAGCTATTGAACGTGATGACGCGTGTGGTGTGGTTGGAAAAAATGCCTACTAATTCGGTCAAAATTTTAATTAATTAAAAAAAAAATTTTCTGACCGAACGAAAGGATATTTTTGAAAACTTTCTTCGGCAATATTGTTCTAAATTATGTCAGGAATCGATTGGTACATGTTTCAAGTCGCTAAGTGGTCTGGTTGCCGAGATATGGGCCAAAAACTGCTTTTTTCCTAGGTTTTTTGGCTTTTCCGGGAAATCCATGAAAGAAACCCGGAATTTTTATGGCCTATGCTCATCCTCGTAACTTGCTTAACATATTTGCTTTTGGAACTAGTCCTCGATATTGCTTCGTTGAGGAGGAGATACGACTTAAAGCTGCGGACACACATTCATACATTCATCCATCCATCCATCCATTCATCCATCCAGAAATGACGGGTTAATAAACGCAATTCTCCAGAATGGAAATTGCGCTAAAAAATTTTCGAAGACCGGTAATTTTTCTATCTCAAATATTTACTGCACAATATATATTTCTTGTACGTCTTTTTAAAATACACCTTTTTTTTTATCTCTTTGGCATTACTACTAGATCTACACTAGATTTAAAATACAAAACATTTACAAAGCAATAAAAACAATCTGCTCAGGTTTTACTTTAGGTTGCGAATCTAATATAAAACTTTTTTTTTTATAGAGGAGCACGAAACTCAGACAGGTAATTCCCCCCCCCCCCCACCCCCCCCCCCCCCCGCCCCCGCCCCAGACATGTTATTTGCAGCGTCAGTTTGCCTTGCATGTTCGCTTTAGTATTACAGTTTTCATCATCGGCTTGTGATGACTGCTACAGATTTACAATAGTAATATTTCTTTCTTACTTGTAGCCTACTTTCATTCATTTAAGATGGCTTACTTATACATAGATCTAATACAAAACGTCTAATTATTACAATTTTATTTAGGAAAAAAAAACAACCTTAAAATGCAGATGCGTAATTAAATGATGATTCAAGGGATTTTTTTTCCATCGGCGTGGGCTGATGGGGGTTTGGGCTTTTAAGTAGAGCTGAAAATAATTTGGGGTTACATGGAATTAAAATTTTAAGCAACAGGAAAAGATGTGTTGATTACAATGAGACACGCCAAAGAAGACATTCTTCCCTTTCTAACATCTTTATCAACATTTTTTTTCTAGTAATGTAGTGTTTTATTGTCTGAATTAGAGAACAGTTATAACGGGAAATTAGAACAAATTTACAAATAACTGTATTCAATATGATGATCAGTAAAAGACAAAAAAATATATAACTTTTAAATCTATTGGTGCTCCATTTTTTTTATATGTATTTTTTTTTTAAATACTTTTATTTGCAATTTAAAACAAGTACATCAACATCAAATTCTTGACATAATTTCGAACATCAAATGAAAACGAAAGGTTTTGCAAATGTACACAATGAATATTACAAGATGTCATGTACAGTGTTTCTTCCAGACTTCTTTCTCCGGGGGGGCACTTGAAATCTTCGGGGGGGCGGTAAACTTTCTTCGGGGGGGCGGACACTGTTAAAAGTATATATTTTCTATATAAATTATATAAATTTCATTTCGTTCGGGGGGGCGGTAAAAATTTTTCGGGGGGGCAACGCCCCCCCGAAGAGATGCCTGGAAGAAACTCTGGTCATGTATGTGATTATACAAAATTGAAAGGCATAACAGTAAAGGGGGTGAAGGTCAAATGCAAGTGACAGGAGTCGGGGTGAGAAGTGGAGGGGAAATCATTCACAGAGGGGGTGGGGTTGTGTAATTTTTTTTATTTTTTATTAATCCAATTGTTTTAAACATTTAAATCAGTAATAATAATTTATTTGATAGATTTTACACAGCATCAAAGACATGAACATCAATTGCATATATAATAATCAAAGGGAGAAAATAAAATGGCATAAGAACTAGACTAAAATAAGGTGTGCAAACTAGGTTTCTCTTGACAGCTTAGTTTACTGTGCTCTGTCCTTAGCTGAGGAGTCAAAAGTTCACATTGTATCCAACCATGGACAGAAATAGAAACGACCGTGGGAGAAGTGTCTCTGTAATACACATACTGATCTATCATTCCAAAACTTTCCATGACATAAAATTGACCCTTGGCAATGAGGGCACGCTACCTAGAAAAATCCGCCATTCCGGTTGAGTAGAGGGAAGTGTGTGTGTGGGGGAGGGGGTGTGAAGTGTGTATCTCTTTCTACCATTCAGGTTGTGCACTTTTAAAAACCTGGGAAACAGAAGACTGTTCTAATGTTAATTTACTTGAGGGCTGATCGAGTGATGTTTAGCTTGAGACTGTCGATATTAATTATGCATCTAGTTTATTAGCTTCTACTGTCGTTCCAATGTTAGTTTCCTGTAAAAGTAGGATGTCAATATTGTGTTTATTTATTATGTTGTTTATATAATGTGTTTTGTCCCTAGCCCCCCCCCCCTGATATACAATGTTGCCAGAGTTAGCATGAATTATTTGGGGTTTTCTTTCGAACATTTGTTTCTGGAGGGCTGGATGGTGGTGGTCTTTTAACGCCAAACTTTCCAGCCGTTGGTTTGCTATCCCGTTGGGCCCTGGTCACGACCCTTTGAGGTGGCTTTACTGTAGGTAATTGATTTTTACTTGAACTGATTGCTTGACTATATGACAGTTGACATGATACCTTTGTTGCTGATATACTTTGTGAGCTTTTAATTTCCTTTAGCGGTTTCGTTATGTTTTCTGAAATAGTGTTATCTTGAAGAATATCATTTATTGTTTCGTCGACAGCCACCAAATTTTCTTGACTCCCATCTTTTTGAGACCCTGTTACTATGGAATTTCTGGTCGCTATTGTCTCCATGGCTTCGGCCTCTATGGTGGTTTCTGTTACGCTTTCGTTAACTTGCTGTGATGCTGCAGTAGTATGATGTGCTTCAGTTAGGCCATCTACTCCAAAGGCATCTTCTACCTCTCTATGCCTTGCTTCTCTAAGCATTTCATTTTGTCTTTCTCCGTCAACATCATAACTGTCCCAATGCTTTAAGAAATTTTTATTGTTACTTAGATGCTCCCTAACTTCTTCTTTATCATTTGAATCCCAAGGCTCAATTGCCCTATACTGTCCATCTACTAGCTGGACGCCGTCAAGAGCGCGAGTCCTCAAATGCTCACACATTTTAGGCAGGTGTCTGTCTGTGTTGCAGTGGCAACATTGCACCCTCCTCCCATTGAGGATTATAAGGACTCTACTCTCCTTGTTGGCCTCGTTTGTAAGTATAATATAGTGTGGGACACTCTCCACATCTTCTTTTTCCAGAGAGATGGTGAATTGGACCACATTTGATTGGTCTAGTCTCTTAAATGTTGGGGTTGAGTCCTGACTGCTTATAGATTTCAGAATCGCCATTATATCATCGTCGCTTGTCTTGGAAGGCAGCCATTTCAACATGCCCCTTTGCCCAGATTTATCGGCGTGGGTTATTGATATTCTCTGCACTCTGTATCTGGATGTTACCCCAGGTGGCAAATCTCTGTGAAATTCTTTTAGGTGCATTTTCTCATATAGTTCCTTTGATCTAATGGTGACATACCATTTACGCAGTGTCCCATAGTTATACAGACCTTCATATTCAGCTGGTGATAGGCTACATAACATACATAGCTCTCTTTTTAGTTCGTCAGCTGTGAGAGTTGCTAAAGAAAAACCCTGTTCTATGAAAATCTTTAGAGTTTTTGTCCTGCCATGCCAAACTTAGGCAGGAATAGCCGTTTGGTGTATTTTTCCGACATAGTTGTGTGTGAGTTGATAAAAGTATAAATAGTCTAAGTCCGATTTGAAACTAGCAATGGTTGAAAGTAAGTTTTATTAGTTTTATTTACTCTATTAATGATGTATTTAAATTAACCACTGTTTTCCTGATTAAACTAGATTTAATAACAGTTCTATTAGTAAAACAAACACATAGATTGAATCAATATGTTGTTAATAATTATATTTTACACAATAAATTCTAGAAAAAATATCTATATTTTATTCAATTATTAAATTGTTTTTATATTTTGCATTTTTAAGCTTTCTAGTCTATTGTTGCCTCCCTTGATTGTTTAAAACTAATGGAAAAACTGTTTTAAATAGCTGTAGATGTTATTTTAATACTCTTACTTCGGTACGATAAACTCAAATAAACTTTCTTTATACCTTAATGTAAATATTGATGTAAGTTGATGAAAAAAAATATCAATTTTGTCAACCAAAATAAAAATGAAAAGGGAGCTAATATTATTTAATATATTATCTTATCTAAAAACAAAAAACAAAGATACAATATCAAACAGTGTTGTTATTGTATGTGTTTCAGAATTGAAAATAAAAGTATGTATCGAAAAAAAAGAAAAAAGATTAGATTCAGATATATTTCTTATGGGGTGAACCTAAAATTTCTGACAGCGCGGGAACTATACTTGTAAGGGGGTGGCTAATCACAACAAGCCTTCACTCTGTTTCTTGTTGTTTTATTTCAGTTTTATTTCAATTTTGATAGTCAACTAATATGGCACAGTCTGGTTAGTATTGTAGGATGCTCCCCCTGTCGCCAGGCGACTATAAAGTAGACTTAGGCGGGAACAACTCTAACAACCGAAACGATCACCAAAATATAAACTTACCGGAAAACACGTCAAAAATACAACACTGTAAAAAAGAAACGAAAAACACGACAGAAAATGATGTAGACAACATTAAAACAGCTACGGAATTCGTCCACGATTCTGATTTAGATAACACAACGACAACTACAGGATTTTTCAATCATTGCGGGTTAACACAGCATGCAGGGGACCAGCCTCGCTACCTTCTGTCCGATCGCTTGAACCAGCAGACGACGAGCAAACATGTCGTAACATCACGTGACGAAGCATCGCAGACGTCACTCGACGACGTGTTAACACCAGACCGCCGCACCGTGCAGCACGATGCGCCTGAGAGTTCCATCTGCGATGACGTCAAAGCGAGAATTCTGGAACTTTCTTGCAAGGAGTCGTACGATTTGAAGGCGAGGGTGATACTGTTGGGAGACTACAGCGTTGGAAAAACATCTTTTCTAAGAACTTTAGCAAGGTAAGTGGGTGTCTAGACATTAGAAGGGCGTGTGCGATGTACCATAGATTATACAGTAGAATATTAAGGTTAGGTTAAAATTTTCTCTTTTCTAAAAAGTTGTTAAGTCTATGCTTAAAACATGACTGGGACGGCGTGGTCGAACAGTATAGCATACGATTGTTAAAGTCTCGATTTCAAATGCGGATTAAAGTAAGGAAGAACGCAGAACGTCCCTGAGTCCACCCTGCTCTGATGGGTACCCAACCTACGGTCAGGAAAGTAAAGGCGGATTTGCAATGTCACAGAAACAGGTGAATTCTACTTGCCCCCATGAACCGTCAGGTTCGAAAGGGTATTTTACTAAAGCATAATTCGTGATCAGGTATCTCTATAGGGCTGGTAAGTAGGTCACCAAACAGTTCTACGGCTCAATAAAACCTGCATGAGCCATAGAACTGGTTGGTGACCTACTTACCAGCCCTATTGCGATAATCTTCCGTTACCAACCCGTATGGCCTACTTTTAATTATTCGTTCCTGTGAAATCCTGTGCAGTAAACGTTTGGTTGTGTTTATTTTTAATAAAGAACCGCAGTTTTAAAAATATTGCTTCTAAAATAACCCCACGACTGCTTGTATCCAGCATGTTTCCTTATCTGCAATAGGGCTGGTAAGTAGGTCACCAACCAGTTCTACGGCTCAATAAAACCTGCATGAGCCATAGAACTGGTGGGTGACCTACTTACCAGCCCCATTAATCCATTATGTGTTACTTTGTGTATGTATCGATGATCTTGAAGACAAGCTACTATTTCCGGGTAATAACACAGGGTAAAGAAGATGGTGCCTAAAAGAAACACTGATTACTTGGTATCATAAAAAAAAATAAAGTTCTCTTTTCAAACCTAACGATCTTCTAATGTACTGTGTACACTCCTCAGCTCCAGGGAAGATGTTGTCGGTGTCTGCTGTAAGGAGTACGTGCCCGGGGAGGTCGCTGTGGTCATCTGCGTCAGGGACGAGGAGCGTGCTCTGGTCAGGGTCATGGACACGGGGGGTAGGTTGGTCGTGTGGGTCATCTGGGTCAGGGTCATGGACACGGGGGGTAGGTTGGTCGTGTGGGTCATCTGGGTCAGGGTCATGGACACGGGGGGTAGGTTGGTCGTGTGGGTCATCTGGGTCAGGGTCATGGACACGGGGGGTAGGTTGGTCGTGTGGGTCATCTGGGTCAGGGTCATGGACACAGGGAGTAGGTTGGTCGTGTGGGTCATCTGGGTCAGGGTCATGGACACGGGGGGTAGGTTGGTCGTGTGGGTCATCTGGGTCAGGGTCATGGACACGGGGGGTAGGTTGGTCGTGTGGGTCATCTGGGTCAGGGTCATGGACACAGGGGGTAGGTTGGTCGTGTGGGTCATCTGGGTCAGGGTCATGGACACAGGGGTAGGTTGGTCGTGTGTGTCATCTGGGTCAGGGTCATGGACACGGGGGGGGGGTAGGTTGGTCGTCTGGGTCAGGATTATGGACACGGGGGGTAGGTTTGTCATCTGGGTCAGGGTCATAGACACGGGGGGGTAGGTTGGTCGTGTGTGTCATCTGGGTCAGGGTCATGGACACAGGGGTAGGTTGGTCGTGTGGGTCATGTGGGTCAGGGTCATGGACACAGGGGTAGGTTGGTCGTGTGTGTCATAAGGGTCAGGGTCATGGACACGGGGGGTAGGTTGGTCGTGTGTGTCATCTGGGTCAGGGTCATGGACACAGGGGTAGGTTGGTCGTGTGGGTCAGGGTCATGGACACGGGGGGTAGGTTGGTCGTGTGGGTCAGGGTCATGCACAAGGGGGTAGGTTGGTCGTGTGTGTCGTCTGGGTCAGGATTATGGACACGGGGGGTAGGTTGGTCGTCTGGGTCAGGATTATGGACACGGGGGGTAGGTTGGTCGTCTGGGTCAGGATTATGGACACGGGGGGTAGGTTGGTCGTGTGGGTCATCTGGGTCAGGGTCATGGACACAGGGGTAGGTTGGTCACTGGGTCAAGTTCATGGGGGGGGGTTGGTCTTATGGTATTCTAGGTCAAAATCATAGACACGGAGGGGGGGGGGGGGGTAGGTTGGTCGTGTGAACGAGTCCTGGTCAGGATCATGGAAAAGATGGAGGGAAGCGGAGCTAGGATGGTCATGTGTATCAGGGTCGGTCTTTGATCACGATCCTGGATATAGAGCTTAGTTTGGTGTAAGCTCTAGCGATGTGCTGATAAATAGCGTGGTCTAGCGATAGAGCGCTTACTAACCCGAACGTTACGAGTTCGATACCCCCCTCCTCAGAAAAGTGTCCCTTAAGGCCTATCCAATCTAGATAGTGCAATGAACAAGAGACTGGGAAGCGAATTAGGCGGGAATCCACAGGCCTAGCGGCTTGTTACTTAAGGAATAGCTACTCTTTTCTCTTGTCCTAGGTCTAGCATTAAAACATTGCTCGTGTTAGTATCTTGAAAGTGTCACATCGTGTAACCATGGAAACGTAGTAGTGTTCCACGCGCGATGTTTAAAATTTGCATACATTTGCATACGTCCCCCCAGGGCAGGAGAAGTACCGCAGTCTGACGTCATCGTACTACCGGGGCGTGCACGGTTGTCTGCTCATGTTTGACGTCAGACGGGAGACAACTTTTGACAGCATCATCGGCTGGTGAGTTCATGCATCACCCCCCCCCCCCCCAGCAGTTTCTTTCAGAAACGTCTTCTGAATAGGGGGGGGCAGAGTTTCTTACTGGCTCCACCCCCCCCCCCCCCATCCACGAAGAAAGTCTACCGCTCCCTCGAACGAAATGGAATTTATATAGAAAACATATACTTTAACCAGTGTCCACCCCCCCCCCCTCCCCCTTTGAAAATTTAGTCCACCTCCCCGAAAGTTTCACCCCCCCCCCCCCCGGAGGAAACAAGTCAGAAAGAAACACTGAACCGCGGGGGTTAGGGTGCAAACGTAGGGAAGGGGTGGGCTGTTGTTAGAATAAAATTAATACGGGGCTGTGGAAATATTTAAATTCAATAAAATGGCGTGTTGTTTTTGGCTATTTGTAACGAACGCGATGATAAGGGGTGGGGATTTATATTTGATTACATTACAATTTTCTAGCGTCATTTATTAACGTCCAATAAAACATCTTTTTTTTTAAATTATTAAATCCAGAAGTGGCAATAACGTGCTGGGGGGGGGGGGGGGGGGGTAGGTGGGGGGTGTTGAAAACGCCTTCAAGATTTAATCCGCCGTCAACTGTTGAAATAGGACCTAGAGTGATGTGGTGTTTTATGCTTGAAATTTGATGTATAAATATCCTTGAATAAATAGGGCTGGTAAGTAGGTCACCGACCAGTTCTATGGCTCATGCAGGTTTTATTGAGCCGTAGAACTGGTTGGTGACCTACTTACCAGTCCCATTCCATTCCAAGGTACCAGGAGCTTGTAAAGAACGCACAAAACGATTACGTCTGCGCCATCTTGGTGGGAACGACGTCACACACGGGTCAAAGGATGATCTCATCCGAGAGGGGTTTCAGGCTAGCCGACAACTTGGACATCCCCTACATGGAATGTTCCACGGAGGACGAGCTCTCCACGTGCGCCATAGTTCAAAGGTTATTGGAGAAAATTAGGTTGGGCGTCCGCAGGAAATCATTCAATGTTGAGATCAAACCTCACGTGTCGGAAATTAAAAAGTCTGGAATTTTTCAAGTCAGCCCGAACATTGAGAAAATAAACTGTATGTGTTGATTAGGAACGCAAGTGCTTCCAATTTGTTTTTAATATTTCAGCAAAGATGAAATTATTAGCAGTATGACTCATGAGTCGCATCTATTGATTAATTCGGAAATTGTTTATTGTGTAAGTTTCAAGGAAGTTAGACAATAAAGTTTTATTGTTAATGAAAATCAAATTATAAGTGTTTTTTATTTTAAATTACAGACATAAAATAAACTTCATTGAAAAATTACACATTCTGTCTGTGGGTTAGCCTCGTTGTAGAGTCGAGGTCATCAATAAACAAATCCACACCTGTTTTTACCTCCCCTTTCACCAATGTCTCAAACAAATATCCCCACAACAAATATATCAAATTAGGCAGGTTTTTAAACTCTGTCACTAAGTAGAATAATAAACATAACAAAACATTTGAAAAATATCAAGGCGTTTTAATGAAAATATGTGTATCTTACATATTTATAAGTAAAATAATAAATGAAAATATTTCTATTATTGGAATGGCTTGTTACTAATACTGATAAAAAAAAACCCCTGTTTTATACCTCTACTGCAACTATTCTATAACCTCCCACAAATATAAGGAGTACATCATCCGTCAACTTTATTTATTACCTTAATTTAAGTTTAAAAATAAATTAACAACGTAATGTTAAATTTTACAGAATAACAATTTAATCACAACATATTACTTTCGGAAGTTATTTCAAATTTTCAATGTAGAGTTTGTATTAATGAATATTCATTAAGGATTGCCATTTCTGTCTAAACTGAGTGCAACTATATTTTCTTATAACTTAACTTTCGTTAACAAACTCTTACAATAAAAAAATAAATTATGTTAACATTTTTTAATTTTTGAAGTCCTGAAAAAAAAAACAACAGAAACTAATATTGGCAGATAGGTTAAGAGCCTATTTTGGCCAGGATGGCTTTACAAAATTCTGGCAAGTCTTTGGGAGTCCTGGATGTGATGAGGTTATGGTCCACTACGACAGACTTGTCTTCAAAAATTCCACTGAAAGACACAATTTTTTAAATTCTCATGAACATTAAATAACAATTAAAAATTTTACTTTATGGATAGCTAAGTAAAAGATTTCTATGAGTATTTAAAAGATTCAATGTCTAGAATATTGTTATATTTTAGCACAGATTTCAAAATCATGGAATTTATCAGCTTTTTAAAAAAAGATCACTTAGTGTAAAATTGTGTGTGTGGTTGTGTAAACTATTGTCAGTTATAACAATGGTTGTGGGTTGTATTATAAAATTAAGTTCCAGGTATTGAAAAGTGATGTGGGTTGAAATAACCCGCCTGATGTTTAACATGAAGTATTTACTTTTTCTATTGGGGATTGATATAAATTTAAGTCACTTCAAATCAGGTTTCCCATGCAAGGGAACTTACCCAGCATTTTCTACATCATCTTTAATGGCACAGAAGCAAGTGAGTTTTCTCCCTTTAAGAATTTTAGCAGAGCACAGCAACCAAGGACCATGGCAGATGGCAGCTATTGGTTTACCTAGAGAGAAAAAATATTTTTTAAAAAATTTATACATTACATCCATCATTACACTCTTTATATAACATCTCAGGTGTTTAAAGAGGACCGTATTTAAGTATGTTAGTCCAATGTTATCAAAGTCACATACACTAATTCAAAGTGATGTCAATATTGTCTGATTATTATAATTGATATAAATTATAATAATACAGAAAATTTTATCTTGAAATAAAAAAACAACAGACACAGTAAAAGTAAAGTAAGAATGTATGATACTCTTTTCAACATTGATGGTTAGCAGCATGGATGAAGTAGAGTTAATCTGTTTCTGTAGCCTAGATCAAAATAATGTATGATGTGACTAACCCTAGTCACTACATTTTGGTGCTCCTCAACATGAGTCAGAGGTGGGTGAGGGATGTTCTAAGCCAGGTACTCATTAAAGCTGGGTTGACTCAAGGATGTTCTAAGCCAGGTACTCATTAAAGCTGAGTTGACTCAAGGATGTTCTAAGTCAGGTACTCATTAAAGCTGGGTTGACTCAAGGATGTTCTAAGCCAGGTATTCATTAAAGCTGGGTTGACTCAAGGATGTTCTAAGTCAGGTACTCATTAAAGCTGGGTTGACTCAAGGATGTTCTAAGCCAGGTATTCATTAAAGCTGGGTTGACTCAAGGATGTTCTAAGCCAGGTACTCATTAGAGCTGGGTTGACTCAAGGATGTTCTAAGTCAGGTACTCATCAGAGCTGGGTAGACTCAAGAATGTTCTAAGCCAGGTACTCATTAGAGCTGGGTGGACTTATGGATGTTCTAAGTCAGGTACTCATTAGAGCTGGGTTAACTCAGGGATGTTCTAAGCCAGGTACTCATTAGATCTGGGTAGACTCAAGAATGTTCTAAACCAGGTACTCATTCGAGCTGGGTTGACTCAGGAATGTTTTAAACCAGGCACTCAACAGAGCTGGGTAGAATCGAGCTAGGGAACACTCTGCTTACAGCCCTGTGGCTACCCAGCTTGACCACACCTCCTTACAAAGTACCAGTAATCTTAAAATAAAACACCCATAAACAATACTCTCAAAATATTAATCAAAAATAAAAATACCTTGCTCATTCATGTCTTTCACCAGCTGAAGAAATCTTTTGTCCCTCCTCCAGTAATCAGGCGCCCACCCCCCAGGGATAACAAGAGCGTCCAGTTCCTAAAAACAGAACAAAAAGTTTCTGGTAGAAAAATTTGGGCAGAAAACTAACATAATCTCTAACCCCAGT
The DNA here is from genome assembly GCF_028476545.2 of Physella acuta. Lineage (NCBI taxonomy): Eukaryota > Metazoa > Mollusca > Gastropoda > Physidae > Physella > Physella acuta. The sequence goes on from NW_026733172.1 coordinate 27,970, forward strand.
TGTGTACAGTGTACACTATTGATGGTCTGTAAATGTTTTCAAAAATTGGGGTAAATGGAATAGACAGATGGAGAAAAAACCTTTTTGGTAAGGAATTTTAAAATAAATTAAAACATCTGTTTTTAAATAAATACAAATATAACCAAAATAATACGGGTATTTGAAAAAATCCAGATTTAATTCAATTTTGGGATTGTCTAGTAGATTTGCTCGCGTAGTATTTAATGAGTCTAGACTTTTACAGAAAATGTTATGCAATGTAGCCAAATAAATATGAAAATGAAGGAGTTTTTAAGTTTTACTCAAGCATTAATGAGAATTAGGGAATATAAAAAGTTGACATATTAGGGAATAAAAAAAGTTGATGTATTAGGGAATATAAAAGGTGACGCATTAGGGAATAGCAAAAGTTGATGCATTAGGGGATATAAAAAGTTGATGTAACTAAAGAAAGGATGAACTATCAAACATCCTCAAATATTTAATAATTTCTTACTGGTCGCAGAACGCAGTGTTCTATTATGGCTTTTCCTGCTAGGTTTATGATCAGGTTAGGGGTTAATACTAGGAAAAAAATATGTCCTGCTAATGAACAAGAAATACAAAGCACCAATGTTAAAGGTACCTTGGCATGGATTCCATCTATAGCCACCTCAGAGCTTAAAGGGTAGCCATTTTTTCCTGTGTACTGTTTCCCTGCCACTGGACCAATCAGAACAGACTCAAGCCCCGCCTCTTTCATCCTGTAGTAGGGGTAGATAACCTGTGAAAAAGATCATGAATCATTTAACCATTGAGCTGTGACTAAATAAAAAGGCTAAGCTTCTCATTAATCAGCTGTATATTATGTCTTTAAACAAATTTAAATGTCAAGCTGGTTCAATGATTCTGATATGGAGGACCTGGATAATCTATTAACCCAGATTTTATTTATATCTATTGTCTGATCGAAATTAACATTAAAAAAATACTTGGGCTACAATTATAAAGTGTGCTCAGATTTTTAAATTAACACTCTCATTAGTAAATCATTAATAAAAAACATTAATATAGATCTAGTCAGTAGCTTTACAAGATAGGGGAGGGGAGTGCAGTCAGCACGAGATGACACCAATTTGGTGCTGACACTAAATTGAAAAATCATTGAATTTACTGTCAAGACAATATTTTCTGCACTTAAAATAATAAACTAGCGAGGGTGACACCAAACCAAAAATGCAAAATTGTTGGAGCAGGTTGGATGACACCCTCACTGTACCAAGTGACACCCATTATTACTAGATCTATTACTAAACAACTAACAAAACTATTACAAAACATTGATTACATTGTATATTCTATATATTGACAACAATTAAATAAGTATTGTATTTACAACATTATAGTTTTATAAAGATAGCAATAGAATAGATGAATAGATCTACTCAATCAATAAAAATTAGTAGATTCTACTAATAATATTAGTACACAGGGCTAATAAAAATAAATATTCAATAAATATCGATAAATAACAAAACTCCAGATTGAGGCATTAGAACTGATAAGGGGGCGGGCGACGATTGATAGAGAATAAGAAGATTGATTAAGCCGATTCATCATCATTTTGTCCCATTCATGCGATTAGTTAGTAGGGCTATTACTACTATTAGACCTATATTTTATATATTTAACTTTTAATCCAATGAGTATGATACTAATAATAATATAATTAGGCCTAATAATTAATTAGGCCTAAGAATAAATAAATAGGATATTAGCCTAATTAATATTAATTAGACTGCTGACTATAAATATTACATAGGCCTACATCAGGGGTCGGCAACCTGCGGCTCACGAGCCGCATGCGGCTCTTTTGATATCAAGTTGCGGCTCTCCAGCTCCTTGCACAAATACTAATAATCTTAATCAAAAAATAAAATATTTGAAATAAAAAAATGTTAGTGGCTCTTTAAAACCAGGGAAATTTTGAAAATTGTAACTTTTGGCTCTTCCGCTTCAAAAGGTTGCCGACCCCTGGACTACATACATACAGACAGACCACAATGTAATCATAATTGTGATAATGATTGATGATCAATGTCCTTGAGTAATATGTCATAATATCAATCATGCTGCTGTAGCCTAATACACATAAGTTTTATTAATTAATACTTAATATAATTAATACTAACTAGTAGGCCCTAAGTAGGCCTTTTTAATTAGTAGGCTAATTATGTATATAGAATTTAGTAGTAGGCCTATAGCACTACTATTATTATTATAGATACTAGATAGGCTATAGTAAAACTATAGTTTATAGTTGACTATAATTATTGCTGATAAGATCTAGATCTATGTGATATATTCTTATAGTCTAGATCTAGTATAAAGTATAGAGAATCTACTATCTAGATTACATAAGATTTCATAAGAAGTATTCTATAGAATCTAAATCTAGTAGTTAAGTATAGTATAGTAACAGTGTAGTGGTGTAGTTAGTATTATAGCGGCGTCTTAGCGAACGATAGGCTACCTCAGCATCCTCAAAATTGTACTCAATCAAAATTCCGACCTTCTTTCCAGAAGGAGTAGGCGATGGATTTTTGCGAGTATCATGTTGTAAACTACCAGAACTATTAAGAGACGGAGAATATGACATGATCAACCACAGAGCAAGAATCTAAATCTATTTCTCTCCCAAAACTTAACGAAAAAGATTGAGCAAAAGTTAGAATTCCTGGAAACCAAGGACAATATTTTTAGAGTTATCTCTCTTTGACCATTTGCGTACAGTCGTAAGGGACAATTTAAGAAGCCCCATTAAGAAAAATTGATCTAAAATAATCTTAAGTCTAGAAATAAAGTCACACACAAGTTTCTAAACAAGATCGCAAAATAGAACAAGTATAATAATATTTGCAGTATTAGCCTTTTAAATAAAAACAAATATATCTAAATAAACATAATAAATAGGCCTACTTATTTTAATCTCTAAAAGTAGGTTAAAAAAAAAAGCTTTGGCAATAATTAGTGACAAAATACATTCGACATCTCTTTGCACTTTAATCAGAGTTTCTTCCAGGCATCTCTTCGACCCCCCCGAAAATTTTTTACCGCCCCCCCCCGAACGAAATGAAATTTATATAATTTATATAGAAAATATATACGTTTAACAGTGTCCGCCCCCCCCCCCCCCCCGAAGAAAGTTTACCGCCCCCCCGAAGATTTCAAGTGCCCCCCCCCCCCCCGGAGAAAAAAGTCTGGAAGAAACACTGACTTTAATGTGATGTTAGATACTGAACAGTAGCCGTTATGTCGCGTTTAAATATTTATTTGTAAATTGTAACAGAAATTGATCAAAGAGAGGTTACTCTAGATCAGGGGTTCCCAACCTTTTTTTTTAATCTAGAGCACATTCTAAAATATCGGTAGGGTGGCGGGCACCAGAGCCGGCGTTAGGATTATGCGGGGCCTAGGGCCAACCATCCGCGCGGGGCCTTTCCATTATATATATATATATATATATATATATATATATATATATATATATATATATATGTATAAAGGCCTATATAATGTGATGTACACATAATAACACAAATGTTTTGGAGTTTATAAGCTAATGCCAAACTTTCCACTATAATAACAGATGTTTATCTCTCCCATGTATTAACCCAATGTTCGTAGTTTTTTTCCCTTTGCTAAGATATTAAATCACTTTTGACAGTTATGTAATTCATACCAAATCACTTAAGAAAATTTAATCACGTGCCGAATAATTAGGAAAATAAAGTTTACAATACAGCGAACTCGCCTGATGTATCAAAACAGTATAGACTTCAATTTTTTTTAGAATTCATATAATATTTTAAAACCAAAATCATTATTGTCTTAATTATTGAACGGGTGAATCCTTAAGGTGACACAACATAACAACAGTTTTAACTTTCTTCCAAAAAATAATAATAAATCACTCTGTTTAATGCCCCCTCCTGATATAGATCCTAAGGGCCTCCCACCTCGTCGCTCTCCTCCCACCCCTCTGCACGCAACTGAATGTTAATTTTGTTATACCAAGACAAGTAGGCCTACATATAGAGTTTCTTCCAGGCATCTCTTCGAAAACGAAATGAAATTTATATAGAAAATATATACTTTTAACAATGTCCACCCCCCCCCCCCCCGAAGAAAGTCTACCGCCCCCCTCTCCCCGAAAATTTCAAGTGCCCCCCCCCCCCGTAGAAAAAAGTCTGGAAGAAACACTGTACATATACGACATTATACGACATCTGCAACAAGAAAGTCAGGACTAGAGTTCATCAGGTCACTAACTGTCTACTGCAGACATCCCGTCTGCTCACTAAAAGGACGTCTTCATGGGTCCGCATACAATAGGGTATCTCTTTACGTCGTGGGCTAATTCTCGACCGCCATCTCCAGTCAGCTCAGGTCAAATGCCAGGCGACCGTACCCTACACAAAGGAGAGGTGTGTGACACTGTTTTTTGTATAGAATTACGGCCTTTCTCAGTTCAGGTGGGTGATAACTCACTAACATCACCATGGTCTCAGTTATAACAATCAACAACGTCGGCATTCGACCAGTTAGTTTTTCCCAATTGAATTCAGCAACATTTTTTTTAAGTTTACGAACTAATTCAGATAACAATGACATTGCTGAAGCGCGGGGCCCCTTCAAGCGCGGGGCCTATGGCGACCGCCCCGTTCGCCACCCCCTAACGCCGGCTCTGGCGGGCACCGACTATTTAAAATCGACAAACTCCTTCCATTCCATAACTTTTCATTTTCCCATAATTTATTTTCTTATAGTCATAATGTATTAATAAATAATAAACAAAAATGTTTCAAAATAATAAAATTATTTGGCATTTTTTTCAAATTGCATAACCCACAGAGAAATGTATTTACAAAACGGAAATAGTGCAGTCTGGCTAGACAAGTTGGGACAAGTATCAAACATATTTAATAAACCTAGGCAGTCAAAAAAAAATTAAAACTGTAACAAATGAATAAAAATAAATCATATTTTAAAATAATGTTTATGAACAAAATTCTTTCTCTGTTGAATAGTGAGAGGAGGGCACATACGAATCGTTCAGCGGGCGACATGGCGCCCGCGGGCACAGGGCTGGGAACCCCTGCTCTAGATTGAACGTGCTCAGTAAATTTATCAAAGGAGATATATAGATGTTTTAGAAAACATAAACTGTAATTTTGAGGCGGGTGTAGGTTGAGATGTGAAGTTTTAAGTGTGCATGTGGGGGGGGGGGGGAGGGGTGGTCTTACTTTTGTGATGATCATGTGTCTCGGCTTCTCTACTTTCTTTTTCCTCGAGGCATGCAGTTTAGCGCCATTCATGTGATACATATTTCGCAAACTACTTTCATTTCCATCTCTCCTAGTAGTCTAGCATTGGAGATGGTGTTGAGGCCAATTGATGCTTTTGATGCTTCTCAAGCTATTAATTTGGGAAAAGTCCGGCGCAGTAGCTTAATATTTTAGTAGTTTAGAATTTTAATATTTTAGCGTTTTAGTGTTTTAGAAGTTTGGTATTTTTGAAGTTTAGTAGTTAGTATTTTGGTATTATAGTAGCTAAGTAGCATAGCATTTTAGTAGTTTAGTAGTTTTGTATTTTATTGTGTTAATATTTTAGTATTTTAGTAGTTTTAGCAGGGCCATTTGGGGGGGGGGGGGGGGGGGTAGTCCTGATACTAGGCAACATCCCCCTTCCAATGCCAGTAAATTTTATTCGGATGGTTTTAAGTCTAAATTATTTTTTAAATTAAAAAAAAAGTAATAAAAACAAAATTAGCAAGTTTAAAATCGAATGTATTTGTAAATTTCAAGCTCTAATATTTCTTTTTCTGGTGATGTGGAGCTAACACCAGCATCAGATGAGGTCCAGACGACAGCCCAGCGGTTCTTACGCTCTTGGTACACAGTGGCATCTGTTGATGGAGGGACATGGGGAACGCTTTCTTATTTTTGTTTTGTTCAGATGGTTTTATAATGTTCGTTTCGAAATGCATATAGTCACACAAACACTCACACACACACGCACGAACAGATAAACACTCACAAACACACACGCACGTACACACATACATGCACATACACGCACGCACGCACAAACTCACGCACACACTCACATACAAACGCAAGCCCGCATGTACACAGACGCACGCACACACATACACACACACGCAGAGGCGTAGCGAGGGGGGCGGGGGTGCGGACCGCCCCGGGTGACACCATTTAGGAGGGTGACGCCAAGGCAAAAAATAGTAAAATATAGAGAGAAAAATTTGAGGAGAGGGGGGTGCAAATCGAAAGTTTGAAGGGGGGGGGGGTGCAAATCGAAAATTGAAAGTTTGTCCCCTTCTTCTTCGTTCTTAATTATTAGTGTTGAAGGGGATCGAGAATTATCTGCCAGTGCGTTTGAATTCGAGACTTTTTTTTTTCAAATTTATCAACCATGAGCTTTCTGCCGATTCGACCACGCCTCCAACACAATTAAGCGTTACGTGTCAACTGGTTATGCGCCATTGAGGCCATTGACTCCGATTTCAGCCTGCTTTTCTTTTTGGATTTGCTTCCATAGCCTTTGTCCAACCAAGAACAAACTACAAGGCAGCAGTTGTTTAATTTTGGAGTTGTCTCTCCTAGAAGAGTGGCTGTCCCCAGCTAACGAGCCTCATCTACCCGAGGGTTCGAACTCGAGACTTTTCGGTTTAGCAACCATGAGCTTTACCGACTCGACCACGCCGACCCCAAGTTTGTCCCCGGGAAGAGTCGCTACGCCTCTGACGGGGTGACACCATTAAGTGCCATTGCACACACGTACGTACACACAAACACACACACACACACACACATATATATATATATATATATATATATATATATATATATATATATATATATATGCTTTAATCCTTAATGACTTTTGCTCTAATCCTAAAGAATGGAGTGAGATGTTTGAATCCTCTCCCTCCACCCACACGTAGAGAACTCACTGAGTGGGGAGACACAGCGTCAGCGTCTGTTTAACCGGATTGCTGCGTGCGTCCAGACACAGGGCGTTGACCGTCGTGCTCCTCCCACAGGCAGGCATGCACCTGCCCGGCTGCAGCTTACACCACTCACCTTGGGGGCAATAGGGGACACAGTTGCCGCATCTGTTGATTTTGCGTGGAGGGGGGGGGGGGAAGAGAGGACGGTGAATTACATTTTTAAAAAAAACGGAAATTACTCAAAATTTAATGGAAGGTAGAGAATGAGATCTTTTACTTACATGTGAAATTTCATTTATCTATCTAAAATAGTACTCAAGTTATAGGCTTTTGAAAAATTCAAATTTAAAAAGTACCACTTCCGGTTATCGGAAATCGCTCAAAAGTTGATATGGATCTACGATTTTGATAAAATACTTATATATGAAATTTCATCAATCTAGCTGTAACGGTACTCAAGTTATCATGTTTACACACAGACAGACACACACACACACACACACACAGACATACGGACAAGATTGCAAAATTATGTTTTCCCGACTCAGTGAGGTGTTAAACTTCGAGATTTGTAAATACGAGAAAGTAAAAATTATGACGTCGGACTTACGAACATTTCCTGTACATAACTTTCTCCGGCTCCAAGATTTTACAGACGTTGTCGTTCAGCCGGAAGTAGATCAGACATTCGAACGTCTCCACCGTACAGTCATAGCGATTTTGTTTTGGGCAGCAGTACCTGTTGATGATGGTTTAATTCGTTGAGTAGGGGGAAAGATCAAGTAATTATTTTCAGATGATAGTTTATTTCGTTGGGAAGGGGGAAAGATCAAGTAATTATTTTCAAAAATAAAGTTTGAACAATAATTATATAAGACATCCAATTGGAAATTCAAAATACAAAATTCAATCACACAATTTTAAATATGCTGGGGGCAGGGGCGGATTAAGGCTGAGCGGTGCCCCTGGCTGAAATTTTTTGGTGGCCCATATATATATATATATATATATATATATATATATATATATATATATATATATATATATATATATATATATATATATATATATATACATATATATATATATATATATATATATATATATATATATATATATATATATATATATATATATATATATATATGTATATATGTATATATATATATGTGTGTGTGTGTGTGAAATGAAACGAAAAACAATAACTAAACAAATGCTAATGAAAATACGCTAGTATTCCAAGATAAGACAAACAAATTCAACTGATGGCTGATGGGAATTTAGCAAAGAATTTATACACGTTAGCCTTTGTATTAGGTGGCTCTCTCGGTATTATCTAAGCTACTGAAGCTTGGATATATACGCATAAACAATCGAAGAATAAACAAATCTAAATTCGTCGGCTGGGGCGACTTAGTAAACGACTACAATACCCCAACTTATGCATAAAATAAACAAAAGGCAGTATTTAAAATGTCCGTGTTTTACCTACCACAGTGCATTTATCAATCCATGCTAATTATAATATTCTAGCAATAATGTTTGCAGAATTTGCATTCATTTTATATAGCTTGAGTTGAATTTCTTTTTAATTATACAAGATTTTAATCAATTGTTTTTTTTACCCTACTGTTTTTAAAAAATAATCCAATTTTTCTAGTAATCTAAGCGAAAGTATTATTTGACATTGAACCATTTAATATATACTAGAATACCCGTCATCCGTTGGATAACTGTGGGTTTCGGGGGTCATCCATCAAAAAACAGCACGTCTGTCACTCAGAGGCATAGCGAGCCTTCCCGGCGCCCGGGGACAAACTTTTCGATTTTAACCCCCCCCCCCCCCAAGATTTCGATTTTCAACCCCCCCCTCAAACTTTTGATGTGCACCCCCCCCCCCACTCAAACTTTCGATTTGAACCCCCCTCAACCTTTCAATTTATTTTTCCAAACCATTTTGGCACCCCAACATATGTCCCCCCGCCCCCCCCCCCCTTCCCCCCCTCCCCTCCCGCCCCCCCCCCCCCTCCTCGCTACGCTACTGCAGTGTCACTTATCGTCACAAAAAACAGACCCCACATTCAAAAATATGTTTCTTATCTTTTAAAAACACCGAAAACACCGATTTCGGACTATCCCTTCATATACTGACGTCACATGTGACCTACTCAACTCTACTTCACCCGCCCAGTGTCCCGCCAAGTCTCAGACAACATGTTTCTATCGTTTAAAAAACGATTCCAGCCGAGCATGTCTCTGACCACACTATCCTTTCATATGCTTAGGACAAAGAAACAGATGAACTCTACTTCACCTGCCCTGTATCCTGGCAAGTTCAGATAGGCAACTTTATCATTCACATCTAAAAAAAAAATTGAAAAAAAATATCATTGACATATTGGTCTAGAACCTGTGCCACCCACATGAGAGCGGGCTACGCTACCAACTTAGCTATTTACTCGTGACGTCACAAATGAATTTTTATACTATACTTTTGAGTCTCCGCGCATAGATCTAGATATTAGGCTAGTAGTAGTAACTTTCAAATTCAATTTAATCTTAAATTAGCCAAACAAAGATTTATATAAAATAAAGAAGTTCTGAAATTAGCTAGATCTAGATAATTCTATCTAGATCTATATTCTACGACTCGCTTGCTTAGGTCTTAAGTTTAGTTTTTCTTGCTAGATCTAGATCTAATCATTAGCTACGCTGATAGGCCCGGAGCGAGCATTTCAAAATTACCATATTCCAAACAAAGATTTATATAAAATAATAAAGGTCTAAAATAGTTTAGTATATAGAAAATCACTATTATCTAAATCTAGATAGAATTATCTATATTTTAGATCTACGACTGAGCTATATTTAGAATTTACGTTTATAATTTAGCAAAATTCCGGTATAGAAGCAGCGTATGAATCTTAAGCTGCGCAAATACGCCCTGGAGCCAGCACTTCAAAATTTGCATAGTCGAAACAAAGATTTATACAAAATAATAAAGGTCTAAAATATTTTAGTATATAGAAACTCATTATTATCTAAATCTAGATAGAATTATCTATATTCTAGATCTACGACTGGTTTGCTTAAGTCTCGTTTCTTTTTTGGTTTGTATTAAGATCTATAACTAATAAATTTTTGATTTGACCTAGATTTAGATTCTAGATTCTAGATCTAGATCTATAAATAAATAACTTTCTTGGACAGATTGTAGATCTAGAGAAATTTATTGTAAAACTAAATGAAAAAAGACAGTTGAAAATTGATATAAATGTTGGAACGTAATAAATACAGCAAACGGACGTATTGTTAAAGTTATGACCGACAGAAAATTAGATTTGATTTGACCTAGATTCTAGATCTAGATCTAGCTAGATCTATAAATAACTTTCCTTCGACAGCTGATCTTTAGATCTAGAGAAATTTATTGTAAAACTAAATGAAAAAAGACAGTTTAAAATTGATATAAGTGTTGGAACGTAATAAATACAGCAAACGGACGTATTGTTTAAGTTATAGCCGGCAGGAAATTAGCTTTGTAACGCGTTAAACTTCTGAATGGGCCACAAAGTCTATGATGGAGTCCGCCATTTTTATTGAACCAAAAAGTAAACACATCAAGGGACGTCACTATCCCCACAAAGTTTATTCAAAGTATTAACATTTTTTTAAAAATACGGTTAATTTAACTATGAATAAATCAATAAATTAACTAACGTCTTTAAATAAATGTGTGATTAACAGTCTGTCTGCATTAAAAAATTATTCTCTACCTACATACTATTTTACAGCTTTCCAGATAGAGTCGAACATATCACAATAGTCGATCAGGCAAACAAACAAACAAAAAAATAAATATTCAAACATGTAAACAAACTTGACTTTTAGTAGTATACTAGAATACCCGTCATCCGTTGGATAACTGTGGGTTTCGGGGGTCATCCATCAAAAAACATCACGTCTGTCACTCAGAGGCATAGCGACCCTTTCCGGCGCCCGGGGACAAAGTTTTCGATTTGAACCCCCCCCCCCCCTCAAACTTTTGATGTGCACCCCCCCCCCCCCACTCAAACTTTCGATTTGAACCCCCCTCAACCTATCAATTTATTTTTCCAAACCATTTTGGCGCCCCAACATATGTCCCCCCCCCTTCCCCCTCCACCTCCCCACCCCCCGCCTCCCCTTCCCCCCCCCCCCCCGCCTCCACTCCCCACCTCCCCTCCCCTACCGCCCCCCCCCCCCCCCTCCTCGGTACGCTACTGCAGTGTCACTTATCGTCACAAAAAACAGACCCCACATTCAAATATATGTTTTTTATCTTTTAAAAACACCGAAAACACCGATTTCGGACTATCCCTTTATAAACTGACGTCACAGGTGACCTACTCAACTCTACTTCACCTGCCCAGTGTCCTGCCAAGTCTCAGACAACATGTTTTTATCGTTTAAAAAACAATTCCAGCCGAGCATGTATCTGACCACACTATCCTTTCATATGCTTAGGACAAAGAAACAGATGAACTCTACTTCACCTGCCCTGTATCTTGCCAAGTTCAGATAGGCAACGTTATCATTCACATCTAAAAAAAAAAATTGAAAAAAAAAAATTCATTGACATATTGGTCTAGAACCCGTGCCTCCTGCATGAGAGCTGACTACGCTACCATTTTAGCTATTTACTCGTGACGTCACAAGTGAATTTTTATACTATACTATGTGTCTCCTTATGCAACTTGATTTACGCGTATAGATTCTAGATCTAGATCTAAAAATAAGTCTAGTAGTACTAACTTTCAAATTAAATTTTATCTTAAATAAGCCAAACAAAGATTTATATAAAATAATTAAGGCCTGAAATAGATTCTAGATGTAGAATTTACATTGAATCTAGTGACCTACATCTAGGCTAGATCTAGATCTAGGCTAGATTCATAAATTTCCTTCGATAGCTGATCTTTAGATCTAGAGAAATTTATCGTAAAACTAAATGAAAAAGACAGTTGAAAATTGATATAAGTGTTGGAACGTAATAAATACAGCAAACGGACGTATTGTTTAAGTTATAGCCGGCAGAAAATTAGCTTTGTAACGCGTGAAACTTTTGAATGGGCCACAAAGTCTATGATGGGGTCCGCCATTTTTATTGTACCAAAAATGTAAACACATCAAGGGACGTCACTATCCCCACAAAGTTTATTCAAAGTATTAACATTTTTAAAAAAATACGGTTAATTTAACTATGAATAAATCAATAAATTAATTAACGTCTTTAAATAAATTTGTGATTAACAGTCTGTCTGCATTAAAAAATTATTCTCTACCTACATACTATTTTACAGCTCTCCAGATAGAGCCGAACATATCAGGATACTTGATCAGGCAAACAAACAAACAAACAAAAAAACAAATAAATATTCAAACATGTAAACAAACTTGACTTTTAGTAGTATATAGATAGATTAGCTATGTGCGTTTATTTAATATTTTATTTATTTTATGCGAAAGAGTAAAAACAGTGACAAAGCATAGGTTCAGCGTTGAAACATCAACTAATGTCAGACATGTGTTAACGTGAGTACATACTTACGAGTAGTTTATGGTCGGGTTGACAGGACAGTAGGTAATGTTAGGGCTGGGGAGTGTAAAATGTACAATGAAATTGTTTGTTCTTAGTAAACGCTTGAAATTGTTAACTTTTACAAAATGTTCAAACGCTGCAATTATTGGCATGCTCTAAACAAAGTTCAAACTTGTATGGTCCATTATAAAAGAGACTGAAATATTTTGGTTTTCTTCAAGTTTCGTACAATCATCAATAACCTATTCATTTAACACAAAAATTTAGCTGTACTTTTCACAGTAGATATAAAAAAGGTTATTCTAGTAATTAGCTAATTAAAGAACCCCTTACTCATCAGGGAAATAGGTGGAGAAGGAGAAGGTATAAGCGTCATCAGTGTAGGGTTCTTCAGGGTTTTGGCATGTCTCCTTTCTCTTACACGGTGTTTTAGTGTTACAGTACATAGGGAACACCAAGAGGCCCAGCATCAAAACCTGAGATATAATGGTATATATATATTTATATATATATATATATATATATATATATATATATATATATATATATATATATATATATATATATATATATATATATTATATATATATATATATTTTATATATATATATATATATATATATATATATATATATATATATATATATATATATATATATATATATATATTATATATATATATATATATATATATATATATATATATATATATATATATATATATATATATATATATATATATATTATATATATAAATGTGTGTGTGTGTGTGCGTACATATATGCGCAGGTATTTATATATGTGTGTAAGTATAAAGGTATTATGCGTATATATATATATATACATGAGGTGAATTATAATCTTAATCACGCAGAAGGGTAGCCAGGGGAGGGCGGTGCCCCTGGCGCCTACCCTAAGGGGGCGCCAAACGTGGTAAAACAATTAATTATGAAAAAGCTCATTCTGAGTAGCATTACTAAATGATACATAGTCGAAGTAAAAAAAAATATCCTATTGCTTTGCTTTCCTGACTAACTTAGCTGTTTTCGATTTTGTGAAATAATTACAACTGTCAAGGGATAAAAGTTTGCCTTTCAAACCTGACGGTCTATGGGGCAAGTGAAGTAGAGTTCACCTGTTTCTGTGACCTCGGCATATGAAGAGATTGTGTGGTCAGCACTATGCCCAGCCGCCTTTACTTTCCCTAACGTGAGTTATGTACCCATCAGAGTTGGGTGGACTCAGGGACGGTCTACTGACTTGAACCCGGATTCGAACTCGAGACTTACGGGTTAGCAATGAATGAGTAACTACGCCGCTACGCCTCTGTAATCATGTAAAGTAGAGCCTGTTTAAAATCTGTGTTAAATTTATTTTAATATCTAGTACACTAAGTCGATTAAAGGAGTGCATCACTGACTGTAATTTGCTTAAACATGGCGGCATGCAGTGACTGCATGAACGCATGGAAAAATTTTGACAAATTCAATTAATTGAAAATGACTAACTTATAATGGATTAAACGTGGTATGGGCATGGACGTTTTTTTTTTTAAATACACATAGAAAAAAAACGCACAATATGCAATATTTGAGAAGACTTTAGCCCATTGAAAATGATTAATGCACCCAAAACAAAATAACTAAATAGCGGCGTATGCTTACGGTGCGGGTCAGCTCGTAAGAGATAAACGATTAATATTTGAAAAGAATTTTAATCCATTGAAAATGATTAACTTACACAAACCGTTTCCCTGACCTGAAGTACAAAAACACAAACAATATATTTGAATTTAATGTATTGAAAATGATAAACTTACCTAAGTTTGATTAAACATGGCGTCAAACTTTGCCTTAACATCGAGGTACATAAAGTCTCACATGGTGTATAATTTTTTAGTAGAACTTTATCAATTGCTAATAATTAACTAACCCAAATTGTTTCTGTTCGTTGAAGTACAAAAACACAATCTATGTATATATAATTCTCTTCTTGGAGACGATAGAAAACACCAAGCTGTAAGCGCGCTCCCTACAACCCCCACCCTTACATGGTCTGGTGAGCTGTGGTTCACGCTAAATGTTTACAATCGTAGAGCCGGGTTTAGTGACTGCTATTAGGGGCAGATAATTTAGTTTGAAATGAGTTTAAACTTAGGGGAGGTAACTAAAAGGAGTTTACTTTCACGGGGGGGGGGTGTGGGGTAGGGGTTGGGAAAAGGAGGGGGGGGGTATCGTCCTTAACGAGCTACTGATAGTGTTTTAAAGCAAATATTTTCAGTGGCAGCGTTGGTACTGTCGAATTCACAAATTATGAATTACTGAAAAGTAGAAAATAAAACAACTAAATAGTGGCATATGATACGCCGCGGGTCGGCTCGTGTTAAATATTTGAGTAAAATTTAATGAACTGAAAATTATAAACTTACCCCAATATGACTAAACATGGCGTCCAACTTTACCTAAACATAAAGCTACAAAAAACCCTTACATGATATGAACTTTTTGAGCTGGGTTGTCTCGAGATAACAACACGCTGATGATGTTTATCGACGTGTTGGCACCTGACACATGTAAACCTAAGTTGCCATTGATGGCTGGGTTAGTGCTTAAGTCCCTAAAGATTTTCGTTCAGTCGCCCGGGACACATGTGTCAGTTACCGCGGTGTCGCTAAGTTAGTTAATCAAATGTCTTTCAAAGTTGGATGCATTGATTGTCTCCCATCTCACTGCTGGGATAAGAATTTTGAGTTAACAAACTGTATTACTTAGGTCCTAAGTCTCAGGATAACGAACCGGTGATTAGTATTGAGAATAAAATACTTAAAAAAAACTTTTTAAAAAACCACGTTTTTCTTGTGGACTAGGGGATCTACCAATGACTGCTCGTAGATTTTGTGCTTCCTCGAGCTGTGCAGGTTCTTGTGATGACTGTTCATACATTTGATGACAAAAAACGTGGGTACGTTCACCATCAAATTTCCAAAATTCGTGTGTTGTGTGCTTTTCGCTTTAATCATAAATCTGCCCGACCCACGTTTTTTGTCATCAAATGTATGTTTGGTGTTCTTTCTAGAGGACCTAACCTTTTTTTTTATGCCACTGTTCTAAGGTGGTCGAATGGTAGAGCGTTTTGGCATAACGAGACATCAAAGGTCTACAAATTAGTCCCCTAATTACCAAAATTTATTTATTGCGTAATTCATGTTTAAAATCTTAGCCTCGACAAATTATTATTCAGACGCAACAAGACCGCATCGTAACTGGATGATAATTCACACAGTCTTATTTGTGAAGTCATCTTTGTGAAGTCTACTTTGTGAAGTCAACTTTGTGAAATCATAGTTGTGGAGTTAACTTTGTGGAGTCAACTTTGTGATGTAACTTTTGTAGTCAAACTTATGAAGTTAACTTTTGTAGTCAACTTTGTAAAATCAACTTTGTGAAGTCAACTTTATGAAGTAAACTTTGTGAAATCAACTTTATAAAGTCAACTTTATGAAGTCAATATTTGAAGTCAACTTTGTGAAGTCAACTTTGTGAAGTCGACTTGCGAAGTCGACTTGTGAAGTCAACTTTATGAAGTAACTTTGTGAAGTCAACTTTGTGAAGTCAACTTTATGAGGTCAACTTTGTGAAATCAACTTTGTAAAGTCTGGAGGAATTATGCCATGGGGTTATTTCTAGTGGGGATTATTTCAGAGGAATTTTAATCAGGTTTTTCCGTCTGGATGTTGCTGAAGCAGGTGTTAGAGAAATAGCTGGCTGTGTTGTATATTGTTCAGACAACCAATGAACGAATATTTAAAAAAACAAACATTTTAAACGAAACGAAATTTTTATTCAAGAGAGTTGAAAAGATCTTTCTGTGCCGAGTGTAATGACGTCATTAATTAGACATTGACCAATCTGGTTCTACACCTTACAGAAACATCTGAAGATGATAAAAAGTTTAATTAAAAACAAACATTGAACGTCAATTTTATTGCAAGGCGAAAAAGGTAGTCAATTAAAAGGATTTACGAGCAACAAAACTGTTATATGGAAACACATTCGATGAAACTCGGATTTTCATTTTTTTTTAATATTCGGAGAGGGAGGTGCGCAAAAAACGTGTTGTTAGACACGTTGCGTGTTCGAATCCTGGGATTCGGTCTATTAGAGACATTCTTTCATTGTCCTCCAAGTTTCTTCAAAAGTCCAAAGCGGTGAGCGGCGCCACTGTCACTGACCAACAGCCAATCAACTTAAGGAAAACAATTAATTAATTAACTAAACCAGTCACTGACGGGCTGCTAACCCGCAAAATTTCGAGTTAGGATCCGGGTTCAAGCCAGTAGAACGTCCCACCCTGCTCTGATGGGTACCTGACTTACGTTAGGGAAATTCAATGCGGATGAGCATCCTGCTGACCAGAGGCGCCGCTAAGTCGGGTGTCACCCGGTGCGGAACCTCATGGTGTCAAACACCCCCCCCCCCCCCACCAGCTAAAAAAAGTATAGGCTATATATATATATATATATATATATATATATATATTAATAATAATAGTTTCGCTGTCTGTCTATCTATCTATCTATCTATCTATCTATCTATCTATCTATCTATCTATCTATCTATCTATCTATCTGTCTGACAAGAACGCTCTAGAGAAAACACAAGGAAAATAAAAACATGCATAGTAATTCGAAAAACGAAGTATGACGTCGACACATTTAGCACAGAGTAGAAAATAATCTCAAGCCGGATAGTTCACACATTTATATGACGTCATTGATTATCGAGTAAACATTCAATACAAAGGCAATTTGGTCTAATCTAAGTGGTTTGCGTGAAGAGTTTCTTTCATACAATTCTTCGGGTAGGGGCGAAGCCCCACCCCCGCGTAAGAACGTCTGAGCCCCCCCCCCCCCCCCTCGGGGAGGGGGCGGACACTGGAAAAAGTATATAATTATATTTCGTTGAATGGGACGGTAGACATGTTTTTTTAGGGGGGTGGGGGGGGGGGGGGGGGTGGGGTGTGTGTGGGTGGGGGGGGTGGGGTGGTTTTAATTTAGACTTTTTCCTCCCCGGAGAGGGGTGGGGGTACTTGAAATTTTCGGTGGCGGGGGTAGAATTTTCGGGGAGGGGGCGGACACTGGAAAAAGTATATAAATTATATTTCGTTGAATGGGACGGTAGACATGTTTTTTTTTTTGGGGGGGGGGTGTGGGGGGGGGGGGGTGGTGTGTGTGGGGGGCTGGGGGTGGTGTGTGTGGGGGGTGGGGTGGTTTTAGTTTAGACTTTTTCCTCCCCGGAGAGGGGTGGGGGTACTTGAAATTTTCGGGGGCGGGGGTAGAATTTTCGGGGAGGGGGCGGACACTGGAAAAAGTATATAATTATATTTCGTTGAATGGGACGGTATACATGTTTTGTGGGGGGTTGGGGGGTGTGGGGTGGGGGTGGTGTGTGTGTGGGTGGGGGGTGGTGTGTGTGGGGGTGGTGTGTGTGGTGGTGGGGGGTTGGGGGGGTTTAGTTTAGAGAAAAGAGACAGCACTATCAGCCTAGCGCCCGGTGTATCCTTCCTCAACGGGCCATTTTTCTCGTATATATATATATATATTGCCTATTAAACATCTTAACATCTTTTCTTCTATAAATTGTGCAGTTGATGTCACCCTTTGTTGATAGCTTTATAGTGTGTACAGTTAACAGTAACAATGTTTATCTATAGTAGGTAATTAATACAGTCGGGTGTAGCGTTGTTTTCTCTATAGTTAGCAGGTTTACGTCATGGTGTCACCTCCCCATCCTTGTCGGGATTTGTCAATTTGTATTTCAAAGACTTTTTCACTGTAATTTAGCATTAATTAACAGGCAAAAACAATTTTCAACTATATAGTTTATGCATTTTTATTGTCTTGGTGTCATCCCCTAATCGGTGTCACCCGGTGCGGTCCGCAACCCCCGTCTCGCCTCGCGACGCTTCTGGTGCTGACCACACTATCCCTTCATAAGCCGAGCTCACAGAAACAGATCAACTCCACTCTACTTCCCCCACGGACCGTCAGGTTCGAAAAAAGAACTTTACTTATTTTACTAATGACCAATCAAGCATCGCCCATACAAGAATAAACGACACCATCACTAAAGAAAAAGTGTTGAAACATAAATGACGCGCGAAAATTTAAATATCTCTGGAAGCGAACGCCAACAAATCTGAAGTCTGCGACTCGAGTCTCAAAACAACAACAAAATCATTGATCCCTCTGTCACCCCCATCCCCTTTAACTATCCCCCCCCCCAACACACACACACACAATATGGGATTCTCCCCTCACCTGGTCGGGAGACAAAAACGTTCCGAGATAGAGATAAAATAAGGCCGGCCGTTCCCAAAGACCAGGCAGTTGAAATACACGGTGGTGCTGACCCCACATGCCTGGGTACACTTGCCTGCGCTGTGGTAGCACCATCCGTTGTTGGTGCAGTTGGGGATACAGGAGTCACATCTAGATGGGGGACAATGGTTGGAATGATGGTTAGGAGGATGGTTAGGATGGTTAGAAGGATGGTTAGAAGGGTGGTTAGGATGGATGGTTAGAATGGTGGTTAGGATGGTTAGAATGATGGTTAGAATGGTGGTTAGGATGGTTTTTAGAAGGGTGGTTAGAAGGATGGTTAGAAGGATGGTTAGAAGGGTGGTTAGAAGGATGATAAGAAGGGTCTTTAGAAGGGTCTTTAGAAGGGTGGTTGGATGGATAGATGGATGGATGGTTAGAAGGATGGTAAGAAGGGTGGTTAGAAGGGTGGTTAGAAGGATGGTTAGGATGGTTAGAAGGGTGGTTAGAAGGATGGTTAGAAGGATGGTTAGAAAAATGGTAAGAAGGATGGTTAGAAGGATGGTCGGATGACTAGTGATTAATTAAAAGAAGAATAAACTAAATGATAAAAAATAAAAATGATTTAAATATCGCTTAAACTAAGCGTTATAGGTAAATCGCTAATCGGAACAAAGATGATTTTTTTAAAATACTGATGAAATGTAAATTTTATTAGTGCTGCCTTTTAAAAAAAAATTTCATTCTATGTTGTCTCCATGAAATTGTAACCCTCGGGACTGACTAACCAGAGATCTACAATAACTTTATTTTTTCATTTCTTTAGCCTGGCTTCTGTTGGACTTTGCGGATGGTTTAACTATAATCATCATGAAAGTTAACACATTCTAAAAAAAAATGATTTTATTTTTAAGCTCAATAGAAAAATGTGGACTGGTATCGTAAACCCTCACTCTTATCATCACTCAAGTCTGATCTCCGCCCCCACCCCCACTGACCTTTGATTTTAGGTACGTAAAGTAAATTAATAACGACCCACGAACCCCTACAACAGGCCGATACAAAGCCCTATATAAAAGGCCGATACAAAAAGCCGATTAAGGCCGACACAAAGGCCGATACCAAGACCGATACAAAGGCCTATACAAAACAACAAGCCCTGTTTTCACATACGTGCACTTGACGTAGGTTAATTTGGTGGGCTTGACCGCTTGGCAGACGTAGTTTCTGTACCAGAATAGGGGCAGGCAGGACAGCCTCGCTTGACCACAGTCGTAGTACCTGGACCTTGGGCAACATGGGCTGTGGAGGTCAAGATTTAAAACAACAACAAAAACTCGTTAAATGTTGAGAAATCGTACATAAAACGGATATTTCAATGGGCATTAGAAAAAGAGAGAAACATATACACATTACATGTATACACACATCTTTATATTCACATGTTTTATTTATTTGCTCTCTTGTGTTTGTATAAGAACATATACCATGTATCTGTATATTTATATACACACACACACACACACACACATATATATATATATATATATATATATATATATATATATATATATATATATATATATATATATATATATATATATATATATATATATACATATTTAATAATAAAAAGTTTCTAAAAGCGCTGAAAATGTAAAAGTAAGAAACAAAACTCGTTCTCTTCAATAAAACGATATTGGTTGCTCAAGAAATCTACACATTTAAGCGACTTGATTAACTACTAATTAACTACTAATTAAAATGTACTTACTCAACTTTTAACCACACCGATTGGTCACATAAGATGGAGCTGGCGAGGAAATGAAAATATTTTGGATTGGTGAACACATTTCATTTTCAAGTTTTTAGACCTACTCATACAGTGTCATTTGACTTCGGACTATTTTCGGAAACAAATCGTCAAACAATCAGTTTGTTAAAATATTTAAAAAAATATCTATATATATATAATTCTCTTCTGGGAGACGCTAGAAAACAAGCTGTAAGCGCGCTCCCTACGTCCCCACCCCTACATGGTCTGGTGAGCTGTGGTTCACGCTAAATGTTTACATTCGTAGAGCCGGGTTTAGTGACGGCTATTAGGGACAGATAATTTAGTTTGAAACGATTTTAAACGTAGGGGTGGTAACTAAGAGGAGGCTGCTTTCACGGGAGTGGGGGGTGGATGGGGTAGGGGTTGGAGGAAAGGAGGGTGGGGGTAGTATCGTCCTTAACGACCTACTGATAGTGTTTTAAAGCAAATATTTTCAGTGGCAGCATTGGTACTGTCGAATTCACAAATTATGAATTACTGAAAAGTAGAAAATAAAACAACTAAATAGCGGCGTATGATATGCCGCGGGTCGGCTCGTATAAATTAAGGATCATTAGTGAACATATTATATAACATATGCTACGACCATATGGGTCGGACCTGGAGCCGAAAGGTGGGGAAGCAACCTGGCGCCCGGTTAGCAACCTGAAAATGAGCAGAGAGTGACCGTAGCTACCGTTGGCTGACCGGATATGACCAGGGGAGCTAACGGCCTTCGGGCAAGT
Source organism: Physella acuta (assembly GCF_028476545.2). Classification (NCBI taxonomy): domain Eukaryota; kingdom Metazoa; phylum Mollusca; class Gastropoda; family Physidae; genus Physella; species Physella acuta. The sequence continues at coordinate 49,444 of NW_026733172.1, forward strand.
GGCTTTCGGGTACTTGTCCCATTCGGGCAAGTGTCCATTAGGGCAAACGGCCTTCATGCGAGTAGCTTTCGGGTAGGCCTATTTTTCCCATTCGGGCAAGTGTTCATTCGGGAAAACGGCATTTGGCAAGTGGCTTTCGGGTATTTGTCCCATTCGGGCAAGTGTTCATTCGGGAAAACGGCATTTGGCAAGTGGCTTTCGGGTATTTGTCCCATTCGGGCAAGTGTCCATTCGAGCAAACGGTATTCGGGCAAGAGTCTTTCAGCAATTTGTCTTCTATCCGTTTCTTTGTGTATTTTAGTACGTGTATACACGCCACAGACCGAATACAGAGTACATTTGAAGTCGGTACTCACCTCTGATTAAAATAGGGAGCGTATTCGCTAACGTCGGCAGTTTTGAGAACAGTTAGGTCAGTGCATGAGTTTTTGTTCTGGGGACACACGTTTTCTACACAGCCAAGTGTCAGCGTAGTGGCGCACACAGCAAGAACAACCTGGTGTAGACCAAAATATTATTTTATTATCTACATACATACAAAATACCATACAAAATACTATATATAAATTATATATATATATATATATATATATATATATATATATATATATATATATATATATATATATATATATATATATATATATGTGTGTGTGTGTGTGTGTTACTGATATTCTAATTCCGACAATAGAGCTTGTAAGTATGTCACCAGCTTCTTGTTATACTAGCCAGCTAGTATTTTTCAAACCAATTGTGAATATGTTTATTAAATCGGTAAAAAAAAAGAAATAAAAGTTACTTACGCTATTGTTAAGTTATTTAAAATCGTACAAACTGATAATAATCTTTGAGAATTCACCTGACCCTGGCTAACGAGATTTCAAATTTTAAGTAAAAAAAGCAGAGACTTACAAGCCCTATTGATCAGTCGCTCCTGACCATTTTACAAACTGGTCGGCATATATCCGCAATTAAAATAAATTTTCGGATCCTGCCATTGGTATGTGATATTTGACAAATGCTCGCATTGGCCGAAATAATTGTATAAATGTATGGTAAAATATTTCAATAATAGGCCCATGTGCATGTTTAATCATTATAAAACAAATGTAAAATATATCAGTATATTATTTACACTAATTTATAATATATTCGCGAAAAGTATGTGAACAGCTTTCAGTTTTTAAAATAAATATACGAATGTAATTATTTTTAAATAGCAAAAACTGTTGGGAAAAAAAACAACATAAATTGACATTAAAAGTTGTAAAAATCTGGCCAGTACTTACAAAAATTCGACAATCCATCTCAGGCAGATTTATTTAACATATGTCCGCTTTGCTCTTGGGATACTGCAAGGCTTTAAATACACCTTGCTGTGTTACTGTGCAATGGTCTTGGTAGCGTAATGTTTGAATAGATTAAATTCAATCATGTCGGTTATAACTGGAGGTCAACTTTCTGTCGATTTTGTGGGGCTTTTTATTTTGACGTTAATGGTCTTGTTGTTTTGCTCTTTACGTCAGCGGCAGAAAGTGATTCTTTCAGGCATTTTGACCCATTTCAGGCATATATATATAAATTATATATATATATAAATAATATATATATATAAATTATATATATATATAAATTATATATATATATATATATATATATATATATATATATATATATATATATATAATAAACTTGTTGTTATGAACGATTGACCAATGTAAATAAATATATTAATAAAATTAACCCAATCATTGACCAAACACCTGTGTACCAAATTTAACTGTTTGCTAAAATGGCCAAGCACACCTGGTTTTGAAATTTTATAATTTTTATTTTGTATTCAAAGAAGAGAGAACAATTTTTAAAATACAGGAAAATAGGATTAGTCTACTGGTCTATAAATGCACCTGTAATCAAATACAGCAAAAAAAAAATTGGATACTGTTAATTAATTAACTGTTCGTGTTTTTAAATTGACGTTGCCCAAGGTTTTAAAACTTCTTTGGTTTATTTATTTTAGTTTAGTTTTAGTTTTTACAGCTAATACCTTGTTCAATTTTTTTATAACCTTTATCTATTATTCATATAGATAACAATTTAAACAAAATGATGGGGGGGGGGGAGGGGGAGGGGCTGATCACGTGTAAACAACATTGTGTGAGTCAAACTACGGACCTCTAGACCTGCCCGACTTGTTTATTGAAATTGTTGACGCGAGAGATCAACCTTCGATCACGTGGGACTTGATCAGCTATTGACATTTCATTCTGACCCAGTCCTAAAATCAATGCTATTTTTATCTTACTTTTTAAAGGGTTGTTTAGAGATCAAGTGTTTTGTGTGTGTGTGTGTGTGTGTGTGTGTGTGTGGGTGTGTGTGGGTGTGTGTGTGTGTGTGTTATCAAATTTGATTGATTTTAGTTTTTGAAGAACGTTCTTTTTCTTCGTTGCTAATTGTAATGTTGAAAGGGATTTCTTCCAACACAAGTAATACGTGTCAGCTTGTTACGTGCAACTAGCCGTTGACTCCGGTTCAAGCCTGCCAACCAAAAACAATCTGAAAGGCAGAAGTTGTTTTATTGCGGAGTTTTCTCCCCTAGGTGGGTTGCTGTCCCCAGTTATCGTTCCTGGGCGAAGGGCATTAACTACATTGATACCTTTACACCAGCACCCATTTATTTATTTTTTAACCATTAAAGTATCTAATAATTGCTAATACTTTTATAACGTGTTCGATTTAAAACAAAGTTGCCTCTAAAATGGTTTAACACTTATACACTTCTAAAGCAAATTTTTATTCCTTTATTGCGATGTGTAACATTGTTTTAGCCGTCAAATTGTTACACTATTACACTATGGTAAGCAGTCATCTTAGATTTTGTAAGATGTATTTCTTGCCTTTGAGGCATTATAAACTATACACCAATCTATATGCCAATCTAACCGCAAAAAATTCGTTTCACCTGGTGTAGTGACATTTTTCGGTGCTTTTACTAAAGAAAGAAATATTTTCTGTTCAGTGCATTAAAAAGTTAATTATTAATTAAACGTGTTTTTAATAAATTTTTTCTTCAAATCCTGTCTAAGACAGCCCATGTTAGCCGTGGTCCAGATACTTGGACTGTGGTCAAGTGACATAACGCTGTATGTAGTCATCAAGAGTCTATCAATTAAGGGGGTCACGTCCGTGGGGCCTTGGGCTATTTCTGGGGGGGGGGGGTTGTGTTAGAGGATATCTCCGGTGTGTGTGTGGGAGGGGGGGGGGGGGGTTAGGGGGGTATTTCCGGGGAAAGGAGAGGAAAGGGGTTTTATGTTAGAGGATATTTCTAGGGGGTTATGTTAGAGGATATTTCCGGTGTGTGTGCGGGGGGGGGGGTATGTTAGGGGGTATTTTCATGGGATCATGTTAAGGGATATTTTCAGGGGTTAAGGGATAATCCGGGGGGGGGGATGTTAAGCTATATTTCCATGGGGTTATCGTAGAGATATCTGACGTTTGTTTGTGTGTGTGGGGGGGGAGGGGTTATGCTAGAGGAAATTCCGAAGAGGGTTTATTTTAGGGCATATTTCCAGGGACTATGTTATAGAAATTTTCGGAGGGGAGGAGGGATTATGCTAGGGGATATGTCTGGGGGGTGGATTATGTTAGGGGATATATCCGGGGGGTGGTTATGTTAAAGTATATTTCCAGGCAATATGTTTGGGGAAATTGCTTACATTTTTCTATGTAAACATGTAGCTGCTGGGCATAGGGCTGACCAAACTATCCCGTATAGCTGCTGACCACACTATCCCTTCGTGCGCCGTGTTAGCAGAAACAGGTGAACTATACTTTACCTGCTCATGGAACGCCAGCTCCGAAAGAATAACTTTCAATCTGTCAGGACCAACGTACAGTTAGTCAATTTCTGATGAGTAGGTGAAACATAGTCACTGCAGGAATTACCGTGAGTGTGGGGTGGGGGTGGGGGAGGGGGGGTGGGAATTACACACGACTAAGCATTGACGAGTCGAAACGTTTAATGTGGAACGGATATCACCTAAAGAACACGGACTAAGAAATCGCCAATAAATAACGTCATTCTCCAAATAACGATTCGGGGGGGGGGGGGGGGGGGTAGGACATGAGTGAGGTAATGGTGTTTTTTTAAACAAAAATTGCAAAAAGTAGCTTACGCTTTTCGTTTTTTTTTAATGGAGTTTCGCGGAGAAAAAGGGTGGGGTTATAACCCAATAACAAAATTGTGAGGACATTGTTGGAATAGTGCCCCTCTGTGAATAATTAGTTAAGAATGGTCCCTCATCATCTGGACATGAACCGGAGTGGTTCCAATACAATACGAGTGCTGTTGTATTGAGCCTACTAAACCAGATTATCCCCAACAGAATTTCTTTCAGGCATTTCTTCGTGGAAGAAAGTCTACAACCCCCCCCCCTCCACCGAACGAAATGGAATTTATATAAAAAACATACTTTTACCAGTGTCCGACCCTTCGGAAAATGTTGTCCGCCCTCCCGAAAATATCAAGTGCCCATCTCTCTCCCCCCCCCCCCCCCCCCTCCGGAAAAAAAGGTCTGGAAGAAAGACTGATCCCAAACTTAGTCTACATTGCCATCATGTTGGGTTACACATGAAACCAGGTCAAAAATAAAGTGTAGAACTGTGATTGGTAGTTCCGCTTTAAAAACGAGTGTCTGGAAATTACTTTTTTTTTTACATTAGTAAATTTGTTATAAATATTTTTAAAAAGTCTCTTCGATGATTTACACGTTTAATTCAATTCGAATTTTCTAGTAGAGTTTAACAGTTGTTCAAACGTTGTTTTAATTTGTCCAGGAAATAATTGAGCTCGAGCAACTGATGTAAAGAACACACACTGCAAGACGTCAATCGAAGATAGGTGGCGCTTTATTACACACCTCCTGTGGCATCAGTTTTTGGGATACAATGACATCTTAGGGAAAAAAAATTATTAAATTATTATATTATTTTATCAATTATATTGTCTGGAGAAAATTAATAAAGCGATGATTCTAAAAACAAAAATTTCGGATGAGGGAGCGCTGAGTTCAAATCCCTGGCAGAATAAAGCTGTTTCGCTGTGTGCAAAAACTCGCCCAGGAAAGGAGGCGTGGAAATTGAACAACTGCTACCTTGAAGCAAAAGCTATGATAGCACACCCAGAAAAAAAAACCAGGCTAAAATCAGTCAACGGGCCTGAGGCGTTTAACGTTAACACGTAATGCTTAACTATGTATCAATATTCATCATCTTTTCCTTTTTGTGCCCAAGACACATGGGGTCGCCACATAAATCTCCCTAAACTTTTGTCGATCTCCGGAAATTTTTCTAGCAGTCCCCCAAGACAATCCTGCCTCTGCCAGCTGCTTCTCCGCCGTGCGCCTCTTGTGATATCATCTAGATTAATTCATATCACGAGCCCGATCAAAATGAAACGATTTAAATTTTCCTAATTCTAATGGGTACCTGACTCACTTAAACGAAACCAAGGCGTATGCGCGTAGTGCTGACGCCACTATAACTCTTGTATATCGAAGTTTTTGAAACAGATGAGCTCTATTTCATATACCCAGTGCGTCAGCGATACGAATAAGAAAAGACGATATGTATCTAATTAAGAGATAAATGGCTCCTTGTATTGAAAAATAAGTGATCGTGTTTTTGTAAACTTAAAAGTACATTTTAAATAAATAAACAAATACAGGCTCAAAACAATTTGTTGAAGTTATCGGCTCAGTGAGTTTCAGAGGCGTAGCGAGGGGGGGGGACATATGTCTCCAGGCGTCGACCTTAGAGGGGGGGGGGGGCGCAAAAATGGGTTGGAAAAACAAATTGAAAGTTCGAGGGGGGTGCAAATAAAAAGTTCGAGGGAGGGGTGCAATTAAAAAGTTCGAGGGGGGTGCATATCGAAAGTTTGTCCCAGGGCGCCGGGAAGGGTCGCTACGCCTCAGGTGAGTGTTGACCAATCTGATTAAGTCAGTAATCGGAACATGATATTCTTATGGTAGTTTCTGAAAGTTAAAAAAAACCACTTACGCTGTAGCGAGACAAAGGTTGAGACTGGTCATAAAAGACGGGAGATCGCTTCGCGGGTGGATGCAATACACCTCGACGTTCCAGAGCCGTCCACATGATGGGGTGCATCTGCTGGACTGCAGGGTGCACCATTCGTTTAGTGTACAGTCCGGGATGCAATAATCGCAGCTGTTTAAAAAGTCAAAGAAAATCAAGTGTCGCATCATCAAGATTATATATATATATATATATATATATATATATATATATATATATATATATATATATATATATATATATATATATATATATATATATATATGTATATATATATATATATAAATATATATATATATCTATCTATATATATATAAATATATATATAGATATATATATAGATATACACTTATGAGTATATATATATATATATATATATATATATATATATATATATATATATATATATATATATATATATATAATGCGTGTGTGTGTGCATGTAGGTGTGTGTCCTTTATTGCTACTCACGTGCAGACAGTGTAGGTGATATTCTTTGGGCAAACGACCATACAGATGCTATCTTTGTACCAGAACAGGGGAAGGCAATCGCTTCTTGCTGAGGTGCACTCGTATTTATTCGCCTTCGGGCAGCAGTTTCTTTTTAAAGGAAAGTAAACATATAATGCTGTTTGATGTTCTTGTTCAGGGTCACCTTAGCTTAATTTCAGATTAAACGTGCCTTGAATTGTTTAGATTGTTTTAATTAAAAAGTTAACTAACAAGGCCTATAATTTGTAATTGAATTAAAACGTTAATGTTGAGCATATAAAATTAATGATGTATGAACAATGAAATCGAAGAAAAAATGTAAACAGCAGCATGCAACGGAAAATTGGTTCTGTGAACCTTTGCCAAATGTCGTTGTACTTAATCTAATCTACAAAATCACCATCATCATTTATTATGCACCAACATATCGAATAGTCATAATATGTACCGAATTTAAAAACAATAGAGAACCAGGGGCATATGCCAGTTTTCGTGTTGTTGCTGCCCATCGTGTCTTTAGTGCATAGCTTTTCTTAAAACGAACTTAGGCACCATAGTGCACACAGGAGGGCCCAGTTGTATAATCATCGTAGATTTCGTTTTAAAAATTCCCCTGCTTCCCCTTGTATACACTACAAATTTACTTACTTTTTTCCCCCACCTAATTTTTACAGATCTACCCTGCATTATTCATACTTACTGTTTTCTAATTTCCGTTTGATTGCAACCTGTTTGACTGTAAAAAAAAATAGGATAAAATAGATTTAATTTTTTACTTTAAAATAACAACAAGTCTATAAAAAAAAACACGCACATTCTAACGTTTTAGAAAAGAAGATGGTTAGAAATGTTAGAAATAAAAATCTAACAAGAACCAAGAAACAAAAATGTTTATTATTTTATGAATTAAAATTATTTTGAAAATCTTTCAATTAATAACTTAATTTTACCATCACGACAGGTAGATCCAATCTGTCTTCACCAATACTATAGAAGCAAAATTTTAAACAGTGCCCTTTTGAACCTTTCGGTCATTGGGGCAGGTGAATTAGCTGACAATGCTTTTAGCCCTTTAGGAGCAAAGTGCTGCACGTAATCTCTACTGTTTTGGGCATTTCTCTTTAGTTCAGCCCACGTAAGCCCCAACAGCCCTTACTTCTCCTTCCACTGTCCTCCAGGATAGCTTAGGCTTCCCCCCCCCTTGGGATTCCAGTCCAATGCTCTTGCCGGGGCGTGTCCACTCCGTCCCCATCTTGGGGTTTTAATATCCATGTCTCTTGAATGTTGTTTTGTCGTTTGTCCCCAGGTCGTCATTTTGTCTGGCCATCTTATCTTAAGAATTTGCAGAGGCGTAGAGACGGGGGGGGGGGTATATATGTCCCCGGTCGCCGACCATAGAGGCGCCAAAATAAGCTCATTTTAGCTGTTATTTTGAATTACAAATATAAAACATATGGGGGGGGGGCGCCAAATTGAAAGTTTGTCCCCTGGCGCTGGGAGGAGTTGCTACGCCTATGAGAATTTGTAGTAGAAAAGTATTTGTGAACGACTGAAGTATGCCGGTATTTGACTTGGTAACTCTCCAGATCTCCCGGTCATAAAGCAGCACTGCCTTAAGGTTTGTGTTGAAGATTCTTATCTATCTCTGGAGTGACAAGGCTGTGCAATTCAATATCGGGCATATTGAGTTGAAGACAAGTCTGGCGTTATGGGGCAGGTGAAGTAGAGTGCATCTGTTTTCTATTTTCCCTAACGTAATTCAGGTGCCCATCAGTGCTGGGTGGATTTAGCAACATCCTAAGGACTCGAACCCGGAATCAGAACTCAGAAATATTGAGTTAGCAGTCCTACCCTCTACTATCCTAAAATAATGTACCTCAAAAAAAGTAAATAACCTCCCGAAAGTTTACTTAATGAAACAAAGTAAAGATCCCAAATAATGTAAAACACACTATCCACAGCTCATTCTTTGAAACATATAACCCAAAAAAAACTTTATTAAACACGCAAACCAAAAGCCAATAAAAAAAAATAGAGACTAGCCCAAAAACAAACTTGTAGAGACTAGCCAAAAACAAACTTATAGAGACTAGCCAAAAACAAACTTTATAAAGAAAAAATATAAAAAAACAAAGATGGAAACGAAACGCTTATTTCAAAGAACTTACCGAATTCTGACTATAAAAAGAAACATGTAACTCCACAACCACTTACCTGACAGGAAAAAGATGCTCGTAGTCACTAGTACCAGCAGTCACCACATCAAAAACATTTGTACAGAATCCAGGGATGTTGCTGCCTCTACAAGGTGGTGGATCACATTCTGAGACCACAGACACTACGCCGATGAGCAATACCTAAACAATTTATATATATATATATATATATATATATATATATATATATATATATATATATATATATATATATATATATATATATATATATATATATTAAGGGGTTCTAGTTAGTCTAAGAGGGAAACATTTAAATATAATTATTATATAAACAATGTCTCAACACTCAAATTACAAGGCGGCTTGTAATCAATTTTCAATAGGATATTCGAAAATATAATGATTCGGAGAAACTAGAATCTAGAACTAAGGTTACTTAGTAACATTTAAATTACTTTAGTGTGAGAAGAGTAGATCAAATAAAATTAGATCTAATTAGCTTAAAAACAAAAGCAAAATGAATAATTTAGTGAGGTTTTTTTACTTAACTATTTAATGTCTTTAATATTTTGTATAAAATTTGGTTCTTAACATTGTTGTATGTTAAATTAGAATATAATTTAATCTAAAAATATTTGGTGTCGTTTTTACCAAATGGTTAACAGTGGCCTCCCATCAAAATTTTGACAAATAGAACTTTCATTAAAATATATCATTTAAACCCGAACTCCGTGCATATCACTTTACAAATACGTTTATCTCAAATGCCAGTGCAGTGCCTGGCCGGTACGGCTAGTGCATAATATAGCGACACACGACATAGCAATAAAAATTGTCAAATAAACTAGCCGTCATTTATGAATGATCCCCTAAACACACGCTTATCCAAAATAATGGGTGATCCCTTTTAATGTTTAAAAATGTTAGAGAAATGATTTTGAGTTGTTTTTTTTTAGAAGACAAATAAAGTAATTATTTTTACTTACGAAAATTCGAAGATCCATAGTTTATTTTCATCCAGAAAAAAACAACCAATTATTTCAAATTTTAGATTATTTTATACCTTTGAGCTGGTAAACAGCATGACGTGATCTCGCAGGTATGTAAGAATTTTCGACATTAATGACTTTAGTTTTGGTATTGTGAAGCACATGTTGGCTAGTCACATGTCCTATGGCCATGTGTTGCAATCAACATGATGAAAACACTCATTAGGGTAATTAAACTTTTGGGGTTAACATTTTTAGGTTGATATTAGGTGACGTTAATGATTCGGCTTCTTCAACATCTTCAAAGCTGTGGTGGCAAGTGCTGATGACGAGCACAAGGATTGACGTAACCATGGATTGATCGTGGTACACATACACATATATATATATATATATATATATATATATATATATATATATATATATATATATATATAATTACTAGCTGTATGTCATTACTTCGCTATGATGTAAAATAAATTGAAAGTAGCACTCTGAAGAAATAAGAAAAAACACACAATGTAGACCGACAAAACAAAAATTGTATCAATCTAAATATACGTACATATATACACACACTACAACCAAAAACAATGAACGTAACACAATCTGTTTTGTAATTCTTGTAGACAAATTTTCTTACATAATAATTCCTGGGAAATTATTTAAGACAAGTGAAATAGGGGAAATAATCACTCTCTTAATATAAATATGCATATATCTACACATTTAATTATAAATGTCAAAACAAATCAATAATTACTTTAGAATATAATGAAATTGTTTAATACTATTCGTGTTTACAAAATGTTTTTGTCTATAATCAGAATTTGATAAAGTAATACAGCATAATGAAAGTTTTTAAAATCAGAGTTGGTATATAACCACACTTTTCGACAAAATAGAAAAACATTCGGAATAATAGCCTACATTTAACTAAATATTGGTCTATTAGTTCAGATCATGTATTTTTAATTAACTACTTCTTCTATGTGTTCTTTAAAGATCATTTTTTAACATAGTGATAGGTATGGGTTAGATCACTGTATTGATCACAAACCTTTTTCTGGTAATTGCAAAAACAATATTCACAGAGTGTGACAATAATGTCGCTCTACACACTTGTGGTGGTGAGCTGTGTGTGTGTGTGGGGGGGGGGGGAGATAACCAACTCAGAGTGAACATATCGTCAGTTTTTAGATGACTGTTCTAAACATACATATATATTACACAAATATATATTACACAAATATATATTACAGAAATAGATTTAAATAAGTAGCAGTGGTATTATGACAATATTTTTTTTACATAGGGGTCCATGGGGGAGGGGGGTTGTAACTGTTTCATGTAATTTGTAATCGTAATCACTATCGCCCAAACTGTAAGAATACTACTACTTCATCGTGATGACGTTGTTGACCTTGTCAAAATTTCCCCACCACTACGCAGTTTGCTCATAAGTAAATTTAAATAGAGGTGCCACATCAGTTGTATTTGTTTCTGTATTGTATTTTTAAAAAAATTAATCACACGATTCAAACTGTATATATAAAGTAATTATGTATGAAATTTTATGTAGAACATTTTCTAATTCAATTATTCGTAAGCAAATACATTATACAGTTGCCTTAAACTTAACACCCCTCTTGCCAAGTGGTACTACCCGTAGAGGTTTTTTAAACATTGCAATGCATCGTAATGGTTATTTTTAGAATGGCAAACTGATGCAGCTGTTAATACGTGTTGTAAACGTAGACACTACTAGACTAGTACAATAATGCTTAATTGCTGCACGAAAAGAAATCTTGTGATTTACATAGATGTGCCGAACAAAAATATTTTTTTAACAAATATCATTGTTTAAAACTTAGAGTTTAAAAAGTTTCCAAAAAGGCGCCACTTTGCTGAAAATGGCCAGAGGGGGAGCGGCCGCTCCCCCTGCTCCCCCCCCCCCCCTGCGTACGCTACTGGCCCTAGGATAAGTGGGGAGTATAAAGGGCGATAGTAAAAAAAATACACGTTGCGACTATTTCTTAAAATGTAAAGCCAGATAAAAATGCAACATCCTGCCAGTGTAGAGCAGAGCTACGTAGATATATATATATATATATATATATATATATATATATATATATATATATATATATATATATATATATATATATATATATATAAGCAGCGTAAGTAGCCACATACTAAAAGATAAATAACGACAATAACGTGATTAAGATTAAATCAGAGAAACATTGACAAATGTTGGATTTGTGTAAAAACACTTTGGTTTTGGATAGTCAACTTGGTCTACAACTAGATGGGGTAACACAATGGTAAAACTTGGTTTTGAAACTCTTAAAATAATTTTTTTTTATATTCAAAGAAGAAAGAACAATTTTTAAAATGCTGGAAAATAAAATTAGTCTACTGGCCTATAAATGCATCGGCATTGAATTATCGCCAAAATTGGATAAGGGGTCATTCATAAATGACGTCACGCTTTTTTTGACGATTTTTACCTCCCCCCCCCCCCCTCCGTCACACTTCGTCACAAAAAGCCAGACCCCCCCCCTAAAATGACGTCACACCTCAACCTACAACCCCCCTCAAAATTGCAGTTGAATTTTTTTTAAACATTGATATTTTTCCAAAATCTTGTCTAAACTATTACAATTTATTAAAACAGTTATCTAAAACGCGAAATAACGTCTAAAATTCGTTTTCTAACATTGCTTTTTTATAATGCAAAAATGTGACGTCGCAACATCTGACCCCCCCCCCCCTCCCCCTCATCACACATCGTCACAAAATTACGGACCCCCCCCTCCCCCCTACGAGCGTGACGTCATTTATGGATGACCCCTAATATTAACTAATTAACAGTTTTTTTTTAAATATTGAAGTAGTCAAACGTTTTGAAACATTGCTGGATTATTTTTTGTAGTTTTATATCAAATACCTTGTACATTTTTTTAAAAACCTACATATATTATTCATATAGATAATAATTTAAATAAAATGATGGGGGGGGGGGGGAAGGGGGCTGATCACGGGTAAGTAACATTGTGTGAGTAAAACTGTGGACCTCTAGACCTGCCCGACTTGTTGATTGAAGATGCTGACGCGAGAGATCAACCTTCGATCACGTGGGACTTGATCAGCTATTGACATTTCATTCTAACGTGGTCAGACCCGGTCTTAAAATCAATGTTATTTTTATGTCATTTTTTGTACTTTCTCGTATACGTTGTATGGAGGAAGTATTGTGCAAAAAATAGAAACCGAGATTTTCACACAATTCGACGTTTTTACACCCCCCTGAGTCGGAAAAACTTGATTTTGCAATGTTTGTCTGTATGCGTTTGTTTGTGTCTGTGTGTCTGTGAACACGATGACTTGAGTCACGTAACAGCTGGGTTGACAAAATGTCATATATATTAATAAATATTATCTTAAATTTAAAGTTCAGTATCAAGTTTTCAGCGATTTCCGGTAACCAAAAGTTTAACTTACTCTACTTTCGGTTTTCCTAAAGTCTTTAACTAATTACTGTTTCAGTTAGAAGAAATTTCACAAATGAATTTATTTTTAACTTGATTCCTCTTTCTTTCTTTATAAAGTACAAATGTTCCGCACTGTTATACACAGATTAATTGCTGTTCATTCGATGCACACTTCTTTTTTTTTCTACAAGATTCTCTTTTATTTAAAAAAATGTAAGTAATTGAAAATTGATTTTCCTCGTCTATATCCCGACTGCACTGGAGTGCCATCAACATTAATGTTTTCTAAGAATATTCGAGAACGTTTAGGGGAGGTCACTCCCGCTTTATTTTAAAGGTTTGTTTATAATTATATGAGTAGATTAGGTATTTTGTGTGTTATCAAATTTGAGTGATTTTCTTTTTCGAAGAACATTCTTCTTCCTCGTCTTCGTTCTTAATTTCAATGTTGGGAGAGATTTCCTCCAATATAATAAAGCATTACGGATCAACATGTTATGCGCCATATGGATCGTTGACTCCGATTTCAGCCTGCTTTTCTTTTTTTCCCACGTTTTCTTTAACTTGCTTTCGCCTCTGTTTGTTTGTTTTTCCAATCAAATCTTGCGATCGAAATTTCGGGCACTTCCCAGTTAGCTAGCGCGCTGAAATTTTCAGGGAAGCTTTGTTTCGGATGACAATAGAATATTCAACTGTTATTATTACTAAATTAATCCATGGAAACATTTTATTGATAATTTTATACCCCTATATAATTGTACAAAAAACGTGGGGAAAAAGGGACATAACCCAGTAACTGTAATTTGATGAAAACAAGGTTCGGTACTCTCCCTCTTTTTGCTTACTGAGTAGTTGTCACGCGGTGTTTGTCTACAAACAACCAGAACGTAACAACTGATGGCCAGTATGGGGGAGACGATATGGTCGAGTGGTTGGGCACACGATTGCTAACCCACTCGACACGGGTTCAAATCTATGTGTTCTAGTCAGTAACGTATTCACACAACGTGTTTTTTACGAGTTGTCTTTTTACGAGTTGTCTTCGTTTACCCAAAAAAAAAAAGTGAAAAGATAAAATCGATAGCAAGATTTCAATGCAAACAAACAGACAAAGACTAAAAAGTAGAAAATAATAATCATTTAAAAAGTTTTTAAAAACCCACGTTTTCTGATTGAACTAAAAAGTAGAAAATAAATGCTATACTATAAGCGATGAAAAACGTGGGGCGCCGTGATTTTCTTACAGTTTCTAATACTGTTGACTCTCTACAAGCTCCCTAATAAAAGTCAATAGTATTATCTAATCAATAGTAATATAACTTTTACTTCGGCGCCCCACGTTTTTCATCGCTTATAGTAGAGTGATCGCTTGCATTATTGTGATGTATAGCATTTATTTTCTACTTTTTAGTTCAATCAGAAAACGTGGGTTTTTTAAAACTTTTTTAATGATTATTATTGTATTTGCTTTTACAGCCTTTGTCCAACCACGAACAAACTACAAGGCAGCAGTTATTTTGTTTAGGAGTTTTCTCACCTTGGTGGGTTGCTGTCCCCACCTATCGTGCTCGGTCGAAGGACATTAACAACACTGATACACCAACCAGTGGCGTATGCAGGGGGGGGGGGGTTATTTTCTTTTCAGTGCATTGAAAAGTTAATTATTAGTATAACGTATTTTTAATATTTGATTTTTTTAAATCGTGAATTAAGGGGATTACTTCCACTGGGATTATATCGGGGAGGGGGATATTTCCAGGGGGGAGGGTTATGCTGGGGGGAGCTAAATCCATGGGGATATTTCTAAAGGGGTGTGGGTTACGTTGGGGGCACTATTTCCGAGGGCGTTAGGGCAAGGGCTATTCCCATTCTGCCCATCGCTCTGGTATGAGGGGGGAAGAATACATATCATTCTGTGTCGTAAGTTATTGTCATGACCACAGTGTGATCAATGGTAGGTTAATAAATAGAACAATAGAAAGAAAAATTTGAAACAAAAAGAAATTGAAATTTTTATTCCAAAAAACAAGTGAAAGGGTCATGCCAGATAGACTGTGATGACGTCATGGCTTGATCTTGGTCAAGGTTGTGCTACACCGTACAGAAACATCTGAGGGGGGGGGGATGGTACCTTTTTTTATAAGGCTGATTAAACAGTATGGGATTACGAGCAACGAAACTAACACATTAATCAATCACAAAGGCATCGATCCTCTAGATCAATCACTAAACAAAATTAATCAGGTGACACCATTAAGGGTGTGACACCATTTAGGTGGCGACACCTTTAGGGGGTGACACTATTTAGGGGTGACACCATTTTGGGGGTGACACCATTTAGGGTGTGACACCATTTAAGGTCTGACACCATTTAGGGTGTGACACCATTTAGGGTGTGACACCATTTAGGAGGTGACACCATTAAGGGAGTGACACTATTAAGGGAGTGACACCTCGATGAAAAGTCGTAAACTTTACTGTTTTATTCAGTTAAGTTTTCAAAAAGTAGGTGAAGAGGAGAACGCAAAACCGAAGATGTGCTAAATTGTTGGGGCAGCGGTGGTGGGAGTGACACCCTCAGTGACACCCTCAGTGACACCCTCAGTGACACCCTCAGTGACACCCTCAGTGACACCCTCAGTGACACCCTCAGTGACACCCTCAGTGACACCCTCAGTGACACCCTCAGTGACACCTTCAGTGACACCTTCAGTGACACCCTCAGTGACACCCGACCTAGTGACGTCACTAGGACGAGTCCGTAGAACGACCCTGAGCCCACCCAACTCTGATGGGTGCCTAACTCAAGTTAGGGCTAGTAAAGGCGGCTGGGCATTGTGATGACCACGTTAATTGAAACAGATGAACTCTAATTCATCTGCCCCATGGACTGTAGGATTCGAAAGGTTCAACAGTGTAACTTTATTTACACCCCCCTCCCTCACCCAACCCCAAAGAAATATAGAATTTTCCACACTGAGTGTAACAGATGAACTCTACTTCATCTGCCCAAAGTGTAACTCAGTATACACCCCCCACACACACTTTATTTTCCTCTCCCCCCCCCCTCCCCCATGAAATATTGGATTTACCACACTAATTGGAACAGATGTACTCTAATTCACCTGCCAAATGGACTGTAAGATTCGAAAGTCTACTTCTACCGCCCTCCCCACCCCTCACCCCCACCCCCACATTAAAAAAATAAATAGTATTTCTCCCCCCACCTGGAAGGGAGACAAAAATAGGTCAGAATTGAGAGCAACGCCTTCCTCGGCGCCCCGACTTCCAGGCAGTCGAGGGTCACGGTCGTGTTGACGCCGCACGCCTGTGTGCACCTGCCCGTGTTGGTGTTGCACCATCCGTTGTCGAGGCACTTCGGTACACAGGTCCCACATCTAGATGGGGCACGGTGGTTAGAATAAAAAGTAAAGTAATATAAATATGTAAAAATTATGGATTTAAAAAAAATAGATCAGTTTGTACAGAGGCGTAGCGAGGGGGCGGGGCGGGGGGGGGGGACATATGGGCCTTAGGGGGGCTCCAAAATGGGTTGGAAAAAGAAATTGAGAGTTTGAGGGGGGGGGGGTGCAAATCGAAAGTTTGAAGGGGGGGGGGGTGCAAATCGAAAGTTTGTCCCCAGGCGTCGGGAAGGGTCGCTACGCCTCTGAGTTTGTATATTTATCGATACATAAATATTAATTCAAAGAAGATGGATGAATCAATATTTAAAAAGGAGATAATTAATTGATTTATTATCAAACCAGTATTTTGATTCGTTAAATATTTTTTTAGAAAAGTAGACGAGTTTTCAGTTTAAATAAATTGAAAAAATTAATGGATTTTTAAATTTTAAAATAGTAAATCAAAATTGCTGAATTTTTATTTTATTTTTTTTCTTAATTTTTAGAAATTCAACCGTCTGAAATATCAGCAGTAAAAAAAACTCTGCTGTCACATACGTGCATTTAGTGTAGGCCAGTGAGATCTGCTGTCTGCTAACTTGGCAGACGAGACGATTGTACCAGAATAAGGGCAGGCAGGGTACCGTCTCCTGACCACAGTCGTAGTATCTTGACCTTGGGCAACATCCGCTGTTGGAGTTATATATATTTTTTTAAAGATGTGCAGCTTTATAGTCAGGTAGAAAAACACATGTTCAACAGGAGTATTCATTATTTTTTCCATCCACTCACACATATTTTACTTATTTAGGAACATAATTATTTCATCTACGCACACACACATACATACATACAAACACACACACACACACGCACGCACGCACGCACACACACGCGCGCACACACACACACATGCACAAACGCATACACAAATACGCACGCACACACACACTAACACACACACAAATACGCACGCACACACACACACGCACGCACGCACGCACTAACACACACACGCGCGCACACACACACGCGCAAACGCATACACAAATACGCACACACGCACTAACACACACATTCACACACACACACGCACAAATGCATACACAAATACGCACACAAACACACACACGCGCGCGCACGCACGAACTAACACACACACGCACACAAACACGCACAAACGCATACACAAATACGCACGCACGCACTAACACACACATTCACACACACACACACGCACAAATGCATACACAACTACGCACGCAATCACACACACACAAACGCACAAACATATTATCTTAGCTAAAATTCTTCACAAATTAAAACGTGACCAATAAAAATCAGTATTATTTATCAACAAAAAAATGTATTATTAATCATATTTTATTATATTCCTTAACTATTTTTCTTTAAAAAGAAACACAAACATGGAACATCGTGGTTGAGTGGTAGAGCGTTTGGATACTAACCCCAAGTTCGGATCTCGGTTCGGACTTGTGACTGTAGTATGTCCCCGAGTCCTATCTGATGGCTACCTGACTTACGTTGAGGAAAGTTAAGGCGGGTGGGCATAGTGCTGATCCCATTATCTATTCATAAGCCTAAGCCAAGAAACACATGAACTCTACTATATCTGCCCCATGTGTCTTGGACACAAACAGAATAATATGATAATTCATTAAAAAATACTTACTCAAAACGTGTCCATTGTGTGCTGTTACACACGAAAGGGCTAGCAGATAGAGAAAACACAGTTCATTAGTGAACAAGCCTTACAACATTTAAACAATTAAATCTACCCAAACGAAAGACACCCACACATTTCTGAAGACATGTAAACAGAGTTTCTTCCAGGTATCTCTTGGGAGGGGGTGGGGGAGCTCCCCGAAAAACGACTAGCGCCACTCCCCCCCCCCCACCCCACCCCCATCCGAACGAAGTAGAATACTTTTTAGTACGCCCCCTTTCCGAAAATTTGCCTGAAAGAAACACTGCATGTAAACAGATCTGACCCTTGGCTTTGAAATAACAGTATTTGTCGATATTGCGTTTTCAAATTTCGGAACGGAACTGTAAACAAGTTAATTAACTAAGAAATAGAGAAAAATGGAACAAAATATCAAACTCCCAATACATATTCTGCTATATAAAATGTGTTAAATCACCAAAGTTAACTATATAAAGTGTACATACAAATACTAGTAGTCAGTAAAGATAACTATAGAGTTAAGTGTACATAGAAGTTAAACGACAACAGATATATTTCAAAAACAAAGTTGACAAATTAAACAAACACAACTTATGTATAACTCAGTCTCTGCATGGGTCTTTCAGGCATTTTTCTACAAAGGAGGATTTCTTAATTCATTATACATTTTTTTTTCTATTTCTTCCAGGGGTCGGTGGACATATTCCGAGGGCCTCAAAGATAGATGCCTGTAAGACATTCTAGTCTATCTCGCTGTGTTCTCTTGGTCTTTGTGCATGTTGCTGTGTGTATCTGTGTATGTTGCTGTGTGTATCTGTCTAAGTTGCTGTGTGTATCTGTGTATATTACTTTCTATCTGTGCATAGCACTGTGTTTATCTGTACATAATTATGTGTGTATCTGTTTATGTTACTGTGTGTATCTGTGCTTTTTCCTGTGTGTGTTTCTGTACGTATTACTGTATTTATCTGTGCATGTTACTCACTCAGCAATCAAAGATACGGTAAAATTAAACTTCCGTACTAACCTTCGAGGGAAGTATGAAGCGTACTGGCTGGCGCCATTAGTAGAGATATCAGTCAGGACACTACAGGGTCTTCTAATGCGGGGACACAAGTAATCAACACAGCTTAGAGACAGGGTAGTAGCGCAAGCGCACACAGCAAGCACGATCTGATGGAGACAAATATACTCTATACACAACATACACAGTATACACACTATTTATGTTAAGTATACATAAGAAAATTGCCGGTGAACGACAAAAGTGAAGGGAGCAATCTCTAGTGGTCCCATGTGTCTTGGGAAGAAACAGGAAAAGTTGAAGATACATAAGGGGACAAGGGTAGTTATTTAAATATTTTTTTTATTTAAGATCTGAAGCAAGCACTTCAGGGATCCAGGGAAAACTTCGTTCCCGACTGTCTGAGGAAAGCTGGTAGGTAACTGGGTCAGCAGCAGTGAAACGCCAGTCCATCAGCGTCGTGGAGAGGATGCTGATGTGTGTTCTGCCAAGCTCCCAGCCCAAGTTTACACCACCGAGATCATCACAGTGTCGAGCAACCACAGCTCAGGTTACCTCGCCTTGCGGCTGGAGGTACGGCTGTCGGGTGTTCCGCCGTGGAGGAGGGTTCCAGCCGGAGGGTGCGCGTGAGGCTGGTAGAACAGCTGCACAGTGGACGTTAGTCTCAGCACGAGCAGGATCGTCGTTTGGGAGATAGACAGGACATCTGCAGAGATAGGAGAAGCCGCCGGAGGATAGGCGGCCGGAGGAGAGGCCAACGACGTGGTGGACGCCGCCGTGTTGGGCAGAGAACCGACTATACCCTTTCTAACTCTGAACCCACGGTGGCGGAGGGTTACGGCGGAAGGATATGTCATGAACCAGTGAAACAGAGGGGTAAGGTGATGAACTGAACATCAAGATGGTCTCAATCCGACTCCAAGTGGTGAGCAGTGCCAAGACTGGCGCATCAAGTGGTGAGCAGTGCACAAGACTGGCGCATCAAGTGGTGACCAGTGCCAACACTGGCGCATCAAGTGGTGACCAGTGCCAACACTGGCGCATCAAGTGGTGACCAGTGCCAACACTGGCGCATCAAGTGGTGAGCAGTGCCAAGACTGGCGCATCAAGTGGTGAGCAGTGCCAAGACTGGCGCATCAAGTGGTGAGCAGTGCCAAGACTGGCGCATCAAGTGGTGAGCAGTGCCAAGACTGGCGCATCAAGTGGTGAGCAGTGCCAAGACTGGCGCATCAAGTGGTGACCAGTGCCAACACTGGCGCATCAAGTGGTGAGCAGTGCCAAGACTGGCGCATCAAGTGGTGACCAGTGTCAACACTGGCGCATCAAGTGGTGACCAGTGCCAACACTGGCGCATCAAGTGGTGAGCAGTGCCAAGACTGGCGCATCAAGTGGTGAGCAGTGCCAAGACTGGCGCATCAAGTGGTGACCAGTGCCAACACTGGCGCATCAAGTGGTGAGCAGTGCCAAGACTGGCGCATCAAGTGGTGAGCAGTGCCAACACTGGCGCATCAAGTGGTGACCAGTGCCAACACTGGCGCATCAAGTGGTGAGCAGTGCCAACACTGGCGCATCAAGTGGTGAGCAGTGCCAAGACTGGCGCATCAAGTGGTGAGCAGTGCCAAGACTGGCGCATCAAGTGGTGAGCAGTGCCAAGACTGGCGTATCAAGTGGTGACCAGTGCCAACACTGGCGCATCAAGTGGTGAGCAGTGCCAAGACTGGCGCATCAAGTGGTGAGCAGTGCCAAGACTGGCGCATCAAGTGGTGAGCAGTGCCAAGACTGGCGCATCAAGTGGTGAGCAGTGCCAAGACTGGCGCATCAAGTGGTGAGCAGTGCCAGTACTGGAGCCTCAACCATTGTTCATTGAGAAAATATTTCATAGTCTTTAAGACTTTAATGTCGGGTACTATTGTAGCGTAGATGTAAAAGTTCAATTATAGGTTGTAAATGTAAATGTTTATGTACACACATTTTACATTTGTGAGCGGGGCTGTGTAACACATACCATGGGTTACTAGTCAGGGGGGATAATTTAAAGCTTATTTGGTTGCGGCCCTTATGTGACCGCAACTGTTGATGTTATTTTTGTGCTCTTCTGGGAGCAATGTTTCAAATTTACACTGCTTATATTTCAGTATATATTTGAACTTTGGTCACGACAACCTTTTATAGAGCTACTGGTCAGAATTTTAACATGAAAAAATTGCGCTCTTTTTAGTACGTGAAAGTTTTAAAATGTGCATATTTTTTTTTCCCATAAACTTTTTTCTATGAAAGCCATCACAATTCCCTCGTGAAAAAAAGTTTATGATTACATGGAGAATAAATCCTGAAAAAGATGGTGAAAATTGTATTGCTAATTTTTAAAAATTAGTAGGCTTTTTATAGTTACAAAACTGCGAAATGAGCAAAACAACAAAAAGTAACGAACAGTATTTCACAAAAATACAATCTATATATATAATTCTCTTCTGGGAGACGTTAGAAAACAAGCTGCAAGCGCTCCTTGGAGTCCCCTCTCTTCCTCTCTATCGCTACCACCCCCACCCCCTCACATGGTCTGATGAGCTGTGGTTCACGCTAAATGTTTACATTTTACAATCGTAGAGCCGGGTTTGGTGACGGCTATTAGGGGCAGATAATTTTAAACTTAGGGGAGGTAACTAAGAGGAGTCTGCTTTCACGGGGGGGGGGGGGGGGTAGTGTTTTAAAGCAAATATTTTCAGTGGCAGCATTGGTACTGTCGAATTCACAAATTATGAATTACTGAAAAGTAGAAAAAAAAACAACTAAATAGCGGCGTATAATACACCGCGGGTCGGCTCGTTTCTTTATAATTTGTAAAGTCAATTGTAAAGTTTGGGTTTTCTGAGATGACGGAAAATACATTTATCAAATAGGCCTACATGAGAAATCCAACTTTCCTATGATGCCAAATACAATATGATGACGGATATTAAACTTTTCGTAGACAGCGCGTAAGATTGGGTAAAAAACTGATGCTTTTTTTAAAAATAGATATAGTATTTCAAACAGACTAAAATGTTCTCTTTAAAATTATTATCTTCTTAATACAAAAAAAAATAAGTATCCAAAAGTGAAAGAAACTCATTATGACAAAAAAATTCAGGATATTGGTGATTTTTGCTGCGCACATCCTTTCTCTAAATGTTATATATTTTCTAAACAGCTAGAAGTAGGCTATGACTGATTCGTACAAAAAAAACTTATTGATATTAGATAATAATAATATATTAAAAATTTGGCCAGTATGTACTTACAAAAACTCGAGGGTCCATCATTGAAAGATTTTCAAGTTAGAATCGCAATTTGTTTTTGTTCTAGTACGTCTTCATATACCCTACTGTGTCAGCGTGACTAGGCCAGTAAAATATTTTAATAGATTAAATGCAATCGTGGCGGTAATAACTAGAGGTCAACTTTTTCGTCGATTTTATGTGGCTGTTTATTTTGACTTTAATGATCTTGTTGTTCTAGGTCCGCGGAAGTAAAGAGACCATAAAACAAGGCTATTATCTTAATGTTTTTCTTTTCTTCTTGGTTCTTAATTTTATAAAATTGCAGGAGATTTTCTGCAACTGAATTCAACATTTTATTCGGCATATTGCCCGCTAAATATGACCGCTTGATGCTTTTCGTTCTGGATTTGCTTCCTTAGCCTTTGTCAACTTGATAAGAATAATCTAAAATACTGAAGTTGTTTGATTTTAGAGTTGTCTCACCTTGATGGGTTGCTGTCCCCAAATAACGAGCCTCATCTGCCCGGGGGCTTAAAACTCTGGACTTTTGTTGTTTCAATCTCATACCCTACCATACCATCTCCATCATAATGTTAGTTTTGTAAATATTTAAATATTTTTATTTTTGTCTTTTTACAAATGTGTTTATTCTCTTGTTTTTTAATCTATTTTTATTTTTTTGATTTCTTGTCATGATGTGGTTTTGTCGTTCGTTCTGTGTAGCAGCTAGCCAACCTACTTCTTCCCAGTTTCTTTCAGGCATCTTTTCGAGGGGAGACGGTGAGGCTTCAACAACTACCAAATCTAACCTTAAAAAAAAATCAACTTCCAAAATCTAACTTTGAAAACCTAGAGGCCTATAGATAATGTATATAGGTATTGTCTAAAAAGAAAACTTTGAATTTTTATAATTGTGATATTTATCATGAACGTCAACTATAACAAGTGGGTATTTACAAAAACTCTAAGATCCATTGTTCGTTTTATTCAGAAAAAAAACGACAACAATATATTTAAACTTTTAACTTTTTTTTATATATCAGAGCCAGTAAACAAAATCACGTGATCTCGTTCGCTAAAAAAAATATATTATCAAAGCAGTTTTAACATTTACGATTTGTGTTATTGTTATTGTGAAACGTAACTCGGCTGTTCCATAATTATTACACGTTGTTAACAAAATGATGTAAAAGGCTCATAAGATTAATTACTAATTTGGGGCAGGTTAATATCAGGTGACGTTAATGATATGGCTTGGTCGGCATCTTCAAAGGTGAGTTCTCAGGTGTTAATGGTGTTGAGAGAGAAGCAGCTTATCGGGTAGTTACGAAAGGATGGTGTTATTGATTTTAGAAAGGGGTGGGATGTGGGAAATGGGGTAATTATGGGATGGGGAGTGGGAATGGAGTGTGTGGGATTGAGAATGGGTTTGGGGAATGGGATATGGGATAAGTGTGGGATAGAGAGTTGGATTAGGAAGTGGGATATGGGATAAGGGATAAGTGTGGGATGGAGAGTTGGATTATGGAGTGGGATATGGGATAAGGGATAAGTGTGAGATTGAGAGTTGGATTAGGGAGTGGGATAAGGGAGAAGTGTGGGATGGAGAGTTGGATTAGGGAGTGGGATATGGGATAAGTGTGGGATGGAGAGTTGGATTAGGGCGTGGGATATGGGATAAGGGAGAAGTGTGGGATGGAGAGTTGAATTAGGGAGTGGGATATGGGATAAGTGGGGGATGGAGAGCTGGATTAGGGAGTCGGATATGGGATAAGGGATAAGTGTGGGATGGAGAGCTGGATTAGGGAGTGGGATATGGAGTGAGTATGAGTTGGGAAGTGGGTTTCAGCACAGAGGTAAAGAGTGAATCTGTGATGGGCAGTGAGTGTAAGATGGAGGATATGTTTAGGGAGGATGGAAGATGAATGGGGAATATATTGGGGAATGAGGTTGAGCGTCGAATGGGGATTGTATATGGTGGATGGCTGGTGTGAGTATATGGTTGAGGCATCAAGAGCTGTTTTTTATTGATATTACGGCAGAGCACATGATTACTAACCGGGAAGTCTCGAGTTCAAATCCCGGATTAGAGTTTATATGACGTTTCTGAGTCCACCCAGCTCTAATGGGTACCTAACTCATGTTATTGAAATTAAAGTCGGCTGTGCATAAAACTGATCACACTATCCCTTCACATGCCGGGGGAAACAAAAAAAATCAGGTGAACTCTATTTCATCTATCTTCCCTATTTCTGTAGCCAGTTATAAAGATAGATAAGGGTGGAGGGGGGAGGAGAGAACAAGAAAAAAAGTAGTACAAAATCTGATTTTTTTATTCTTTACACCGTCGTGACAATTGAACAGTTTTGCGCGTTGCTCCTCGGGTATATTCTAGAAGAAATAATGTGAGAAACATCTCTTTACCACCACCACCCTTCCCCCGAAAAAAAAATGCCGACTTATTGATCTTTATATTGACAATTTTAAAACGAACATTTAAAAACTGTAAACGGTAAGCTAAACTCCTAATCTTCACCTAAAAGTAAAATTAAAACCTAAGTCTAATTTTAGACGTGATATTAATCATACAATACACAAATAAGATTTATTTTCAACAAACAATATTTCCTAATTACCAATGTAGGCTCTACCAACATAGCTGTTGTTCTTTGGGGTCGTCCATAAATGACGTCACACTAGTTGGGAGGGAGGGGGGGTCCGTAATTTTGTGACGGTGTGTGATGAGGGGGAGAAGGGGTTCAGATGGTGTAGTCACACTTTTGCATTATAATAAAGCAATGTTAGAAAACGAGTTTTAAGGCGTTATTTCGTGTTTTAGAAAACTGTTTTAATAAATTGTAATAGGAATTGATCAAAATACTCTATGTTGACAGAGTTCTGACACGATTT
>NW_026733172.1:80000-106675 GCF_028476545.2 Physella acuta
TGACGTCACATAGATGACCAGTACCTAAATAATCGAACACGCAAAGTCTTGATTACAAGCACCTAGAAACTAAAACTCATTAAGGAAATATTAGTTATTAATTTATTATTAAGAATATTAACAAAAAGAAATGTTCATGCTTGAATCTTAATGTCCAGCTAGTTGCTGATGTTGGTTGTTTTTTTTCCGGCCAAGGATGCAAGACTTAAACATACCTAACTCATGTTAAGGAAAGTAAATGCAGGTGTGGGGGGGGGGGTGCAAAAGCCGAGCGGAAACCCAAAGTGATTATAAGAAATATTCTATCTCTTCATCTTGCTTTAATCTACCTGGATAATGAACAATGAGACAGTAATAATCCCTTGAGAGTGAAATAGATAGCACGCGCATTGCTTTGTGATTTTAAATGTTGATTTTAGTTTTTAGTAAAAGTAGTAAAGTCTCGCGTCTTTGACTGAAGTCAATAGGTTTAAACCCGGTTAGTTGAGGCTAGTTAGTTGGGGACAGTAACTCGTCTAGGAGAGACAACTCTAAATTCAAACAACTGTTGCCTTGTATGTTGTTCTTGTTTGGACAAAGGCTATGCAAGCAAATCCTAAAAGAAAAGCAGGCTGAAATCTGTCAACGGCCTATCTAATTTAGCGCATAACAAGTTGACACGTAATACTTAATTCTGTTGGAAGAAAATCCTTCTAACATTAAAAATTAAGAACGAAGGATAAGAAAGAAAAGAATAAAAATATTTTTCGTACTTGGTCACGAAAGTTATAGCCAGAATATTGTGAATTTGTCCAAAAGTTAAAAAATACAGTACTTATTGGTACATTATTTCAACTTAAGACTTAATACAATAAATTTAAAAACGACATCGATGTTGAAAATATCTTGATACTTACAACCAGTGTAACAACCATGGTTTGTTTTGTGTAAGAGACTAATAGAGTAGCCAGTCTGTAACTTAATTTTATACCTTTATACCAGGTATATCACGTCATTTTATTATTATTTATATACGTAAATATCAAAGGAATATTTGTATTTATGACTTTATGAAAATACATTATTACTAATATGATAAAAACACTAATTATTGTCATTAATTTTTTAATTTATAGATTTTATACTAACATTTTATATGGGCAACTTTATTGCAATTGTGTAGTTTCTATAACATAAGAATAATAATAACTTAATAACATAAGAAAATAATAAAACGTAACATGAAGGGGTGTGCTCTCCCTTTAATGACTAGTACCCCTATTTATGGCTTGTGAAAGCCATCTTTATGGAGGGTGGGGGTGGGGGGGGGTAGGGCTAGACAAGGTGCTTGTGTTGAGTCTTTTGTTTCTGGGATTTTGTCTTTTTGTCGTTGGCCAGTTTTAAAAGGCGCAAAATATTTGTAAATTAACAAGAACAAAACTGGGCACCTTAAGAATTATATTTTTATAACAAAAGTCTTTATAGCTTCCAAACATATGAAATATTGAAAAGGTATACATTTTATTACTTATAGGCTTTTCAAAATAACTCGACTTATCCTGTAAATACGTCGTAGACAAAAGTAAACAAAAATCGCACATTAACTAACCTAAATGACCAGTTTTAACCCACTACAAAAACCAGATTATCCTGTGTTCTTAATGTTTGGCGTGATTTCCTCCAACTCCGATCCTGCTGCTAGCTCGCCAGATACCTAAGGAACGAGTTCGCCAGTGGTAAGGATCTTGTCCAGTTAAGCCCCACCAAAAAAGTTAACCCCCCGACACACAAAAAATATTATAAATAAGAGAATATGAAACGTGTACTTTTAAAATTTTATTGAAGAGGGTGAAATTGGAACATGCCATTAATAATTTGCATGAAAATGTCTGTATTTTGTACCTTTAACTCTAGCCCTAACATAACAATAACCATAACGGATAACGAACCATAATCAAGCAGTTGGCAAAAAGTCGCGGGGCTTATTTTTTTTAACACTCACAGAAACACCATTAAGATAAAAAGAATAGAGTAAATGTGCAAAATGAGTACGACGGCCGATAGAAAATTCGCATTGTTGTGTTACTTGGGGGGTCTGTAAATTAAAATACAATGACAACAAAGTTAGGTCTAGCCCATAAAGGTTTATGCCGTTGACGAGTTGGGTTGAAAATAGTTAATTTCCGAGACGCATTTAAGTAAAACGTGTAGGGGTGGAGTCAGGAGAGATGACTGACAGAGACACCTCCTGAGGACAAGGGGGGGGGGGGTGGGGGGCTGAGTCCCAGGTGCCGTAGTCATTGCAACATCGGCAACTATCGGTGCTACATTTCGTGGTTCTTTGAGAGAAATAAGTGCTGGAAATGTGTGTGTTTGCTTTATGATTTGAAAAATAATATAGGCGAGTTGAACTGCGTTTACAATTGCGACATGAATACTATACATATCAGGGGGGGGGGGGGGGACAATTCGCAACAAGTTAATGTTACATAAAAACATTTTAAAATATTTTGTCACTGAACATGTTTACTTACTTCTGATGTGTTTTTTTTCTAGACAAGAAAGGTATACACAACGTCACACCGTTAAGACTTTAGGGCTTCACGCCCAATGTATGAGACTGACGAGCAATGTTTCTTCCAGACTTTTTTCTCCGGGGGGGGGGGGGGGGAGGGCACTTGAGATTTTCGGGGGGGGGGGGGCAGACTAAAATTACCGTGGCTGTACTAAAATATATATTTATAAATATACATTTATGATATATATAAATCTCCCCCCCCCCCCCCCCGAAGAGATTCCTGAAAGAAACTGATGATGAGGGCTGAGTAAAGTGACAGCAGGCATGATGTCCTGTTTATGTGGGCGGGGTGAATAGATAATAGACAGGTAGATCGATACTGATGTATTTTTTTTTACAAGATCTAGATTATATTGAGATCAACTTAACAACTTGTAATACAAGTCATCAAGGAATGGACAACAACCCATTGTAAGTTTTGAGAATCGTAGGTCATGAACATCCCGATTTGATTTCGAACTTAAACGGCATTTTTTAAAATATAATTATCTTCGTCATAAACATATTAATATTATTAATATTTATCTTAAAAAGTATTAGAAATACAATATTATTAAATATATTTTAAATATAAATGTATGTTTACGACGACGTGTCTTTACGAAAACAACTACATGTAGCTCTGATCGTCTCACTTTAATGGAAGTATTTTATACAGTTTAGCAACCAACAGCGTCGTGTCACATTTCCCTATGAGGATGTTCTTGTCTGACCTAGATTTTGTTATCTGAAGTTAGTATTCTCCTTATGAATATTTAAAACAATGCCTGTCGATAAACACGATAAAATACAGTGTCAAAATCTCCATCTTCTTTCTGTTTCCGAATTGAAACACATTTTGAGATCGCTCGGAAGAAACACCAAAGGCAGAAAATCAGCTTTGGTAAGCGGACACACACAAACAAAATTTAAGCTTTTTGCTTTATTTTTAAAAAAGGGCCAACTGTTACTGAGCCCAAACCGAGTAGTGTTATAAGACTTCTCTGTGTGGTATTAGATCTAGATCTATTTGCTATTTCCTATTTACCTGACTTTTGTCTTTTTTTGTCTGTTTTGTGCAGACTGATAAATATTTTCTAAAGGCCCAAGTCGCCTAACCGCAGGGCCTATAAAATTCCTATAAATTCTAGATTCTAGATCTAATTCATAACTCTCACTTTGAATCGTAGACCTAATTGCTCTGTTATTTCAATGTTTTATACAGAAACATAATATTGGTAGTAAATATATGTCTATCCATTAGTGACATTAGCCCATTCGGATGATATTTAGAATCGACCCTTTGAATCCCGGTCAGATCGTCCCCCCGGCGTGGCCTCAATAAATTCACGTTATAGAAGGTCCGCCCCGTCCCAAACTGGCATCACAACAGGGGCGAGCAAAACAAGCCTTATCCCAATGTAGCGCCTTTTTAAAACAATGTTTAGTCGTTTTTTTTTTCAAAATAGAATAGATGAACTGAAATTGAATAGTATAGTATATGCCTGTATGTTTATTTTTTTATATAATATGCTGTTTCCTTTTCTAAATACATTTTTTGGGGACCAGCGTGAGTAGGCTGAAAATTTTTGTGTTTTGCCCCAATAGTAAACCGTAATACAGTAATTATTTTAGTATTTTTCTGGAGAGTTATCTCCCTAGTTCTTTTTTATTCATTCATATAAATATTAAATTATTAGAAAATCAACCTGGTGCCCTAACGATCACAGGGGCTAAGGCACAATTGACTGATTGATTGAAACTTAAAACATTAAAAATGACAAAATTGTATTGATTTAATGTGTGTATAGTAAACCTACTCTACTCTACCCCATAAAACACAAGATGTTACCTACATTTTATGATGTGAAATGGATAAAGAAACAGGGATATGTGTAGTGAGCAGCTTAGACAGGGTCCTAAACATATAGTAATTGTATCACAATACCTATTAACAGCAATGATTGTATTGAGTTCATTTTTAATTTACCTGGATAATGAAGAGTTAAAAATAAAACTTTTTAATACAACTGTTTTTTTCTTATAGTGTAAACTGATAATTAAAAAAAAAAACTACTGATGCACACTCTAAAATTTATGGATTTATATCAAAATAGTTTCTGAAAATTAAATCAAATCTTTGTTGTAACCAAGATTGCTACATCAACACCACATGAACAAATTATTTTAAAAAAATTAGAGTGCAAGCATTAAAAAAAAAACAAAGTAGTCTGAAATGTGAAGGACGGTAGTAAAATTGGTAGTTACAGTATGGTAAAAAAATTTATAACCATGTTGAAACAGTGCGGGTTTTGCTCTGATTCCCTTTAGTTCCTCATGACTAAAATGCGAATCAGATTTTCAACTGGGACTGTTGAAATCCCCTTTTATTAAAATAACTGGCACATCTTAACACTGAATTCATCTCCTAGAATCAATTTAACCTGTCCAGTGACACTTCTATGTTAAGTTAGATATTTAGGTATAAGATACACTTACTTAATAGCAGATACAGCTTGGTCACCTATCGCTTTTATTTATCAATACAATGCATATTAAATCATTTTTATTTTATCCTAACTATTAGCACTGATTAAGCATATTCTTTGTTTCATCTTATTATATCTACTCATTCTTTGTTGTCACTTTATTTCATAAAAATTGTTTTAATGTTGTTTCTCTAGTTTACACGTTAAGTTACTTTCCAGTTAAGTCAGAGGCAGAAGAGGAATGACTGACATAAATAGTCAGTATCATAAAAAATTATACCTAATCATACCTCAATTTTAACCTAAGACAAAAAAAACATTCTTTCTTTGGCTTAACAAGGAACAGTACCTAATGTTCAATACATTTTATGTTAAACACTATGATTAAACAGTTTAGACCTTTTATAATAGTTATTTTTGTGTAGTATTGATTGTAATGATAGCTTATATGTTTAAACATCTAACAAAATGATAAATTTGCTGAAGAAAAATATAAGTAGGAGAAATTTATATGTGTGATAGGCTGACAACGTACACATTTTTAAATTCATTAAAATTAGGGAATACTGGTAATTGTCAAGTTAAATGCCTGCTAAAATTGCATTAAATAATTTATGGATGACACCTTAGTGCACTGCTGTGTTGCTAAATAATTTATCAACTAGCAGTATTTTTTTGTTGTTAAATTTTCATTTTTCACTTTTTTATTTTGAATTTGACTCTAGTGATTATTTGAATTCATTTGTTGTAAACTTTGTTGTTTTTTACAGCTGTTTGATTAGACTTGCTGTTTCTGCCACCCTAATTTTGTGACAGCCACAGCACTTCTGTTTTTGCTGTTTGCTTACCTTCTGCATTCACTTTTAGATTGTTTTTATCTTCCACGAGGTTTGATATGAATTTTTTAATACTAATTTTAAAGCAACTCATCATTACTGGTGCATTTATAATAAAATATGGATGGCAAATTAATAATATTTTATGTATGCATGGTCAATAAATTTCATGAAATCAGAAAGTTGCATCCTTTTAATTTAATTTTTTTTACTTAGGAATACCAAATTTTTTTTAAAACTTACAAGTAGATCAAATTTATAAAGATAATTGCACTCTGTTTAACAATTTCCTCATTTGTAATAATACTAATATTTAGGTCAAGGACATTACCCCTTAATCATTATCCTTGGATTCCCCCCCCCCCTCCCGAAGAGCCAGAATCTGTAACCCCAACATCAATCCTAACACCAACTCTAAACCTTCATCCCTAAATGTGCAGGGGTAATTGACAGGGGGTAATGTCCTCTCTTAATATAGTGTTACTTATAGTATTTAACATTATTGTTAAGCAGTAGGGTGTCCTTTTAATTATGTAGTTGTTATACTTATTTAATTACTGATTATTATTGAATTGACAAAGTTATAGTTTTAATTTTTGACATTACTCATATAAAATAATGGCACCTCCCTACATCTTTGCAGTATTGTTTTATTGGTTTGTTAAACTAAAATGTTTTAAGTGTCAAGAGGAATCTGAATTTAGTATATTTAAAAAAAAAAAAAAATTTCAACTAAAAGCATTGATGTTAGCTGTTCTACTTGTAATGTTTAGCTGTAACATTAATCACTAGAGCAGCTCCATGGCATTATCTTGAGGTGTGTAATTACTATACATCATCTAACTCCCCTACAGCTGTTGGTTTTCAACAAGCTCTCAAACCTTTACACAAAGGCAACAATCTTGTTCACACTTGTGTATGAAGTAATCGTGGTATTAATTAGTGAGTGCAACAGTGGGTACCAGCTGTTATGCTGAAACTTCTGTTGTCTAGTTTGTAACAATAGGATATATTTTACGGGCCATCAAAAATGTTTCCAGTTTTAGGCAAAGGCCAGTTTTGCTATTTATCTCAACTTAGTATGAAATAAAATGGTTTACAAATTATATTTTCTACCCTACAATTGATGACTATTGTTAAGATCAAAAGTTATTTTATTACAGCTAGTAGCAACTTTATTCATGCTGTAAGGCCTATTTTTAAAAAATCATTTTACTTACAACATTCACACAATAATTTTTTAACTATTCTATATTAACTTTTGGTTTGGATTAACTGTAGCATCTTTTTTTTTTCTTTTAATACCAAGTCCATTTGCTTGTGAAGTTAAATTATCTAATCCTTTAACTTTTAAAGTATGGTGTATCTAATGTTTTCCCCTCCAAAATTTTAATAAATCCTGCTCACTTCCCTTTAAAAGGGTGTTGATAAGAAGCCACAGGGCTGAGCTTAGTGATACCTTATTGGCTACTGATAGGGTTAGATAGCAGGTCTACATTAACTAGTGGTGTGTGTACCTGCTTGTTTACATCATATCTTTGTGGTAGTATCAGTGAAAGGACAAACTTCATCATGGGGTGATTTTTTTTTAATTCAAGGATTTTTTTAATACCTGTTAGATTTATCATGTTGTCATAAAAATGAGGAATATCTTAGTAGCTTGATTTGTAGTTTTTAATTTAATTTTAGGATGAAAATATTTAGGTGATATTATAATTTTATTTCTAATATATTGCAATACTCAGAAAGGGCTGGATCATCACCAAGAAGCTATAGGGCAAGAGCCATTATAATTTTGATAGGTCATTCTTATTTTAAATAAAATTCAAAATTAAACAAAATCATTTTTTGGATAGATAGATAAGTATTTTACATGGCTTTTAATATATTTAGTGTATTATCATGTCTATCTTTCTCTCTGTGTACATGCATTTGTAAGTATATGTATGTATATAAAGAGAGATAGAGAGAGACTAAAACTATGTTCACTAGCAACATATGGTCATATAACTAGCTGGGACTGTAGGTGTTAAACAGATCAATACTCCCCTATAGTTTACTTGTCATATAGATTATGATGCTGTGTCTCATTATCTTTTTGTTTGATGGTATTACCTTTGTTTACACATTACCAGCCTATTTATGTGTAAAAAAAGCATTCAATTTTGTAAAACTATATTTAAAGGAAATGAATAAAATATATTATCCAACAGTTAATGTTGTCTTATTTACTAAGTTTTTTATGCTGTAAATATGAACTCATTGTTTTCTTATCAGATCCATCGTATCCAGGATCACCAGAACCAAATCAACAGTGTAGTGACTATGGCCAAAAGCAATAATGCCAAAGTCTCGGAGTCCTCTACTTCTCCACGTCAGCGTAAATCTACCAATGGTCTTCACACATCGCCCTCAGAAGTTAAGTTCCATACCATGACTGACACTTTAGAAACGGAGAGGAAGGAAAGGGAGAAACTGGTTCTCTGGCGCCATCCACTGACCACCTTGCAGTACTTTGTTCTAGAAGTTTTTGTGCTCGCCTCCCTTTTGGGAAACAGGTAATGCAGTGATGGCACAAGTCAAAATATTTTCTTTTTTTAAGGCAATTAAAAACCAGTTACTATTACACTTTCATTATATACATTTCTGCTGATGCACATTTTTCTAATTGCGTTTTAAATTGTCAAACATAGAATTAAAACTTGTGATATTTTTTCAATAGGTTATACAAAAGGAAAAAATCAGTTGCCTTGACCTTAGTGTTAATCAGCATAGCATATGTGATTTATCAAATGGATGGTCCTCATCAAAAGGTACATATCTACTACAAATAAAACACCAAAAGGCTTTGAGTCAAAACATGGATAATTTTATTTAAAATCTAACATTGTAATACATGCAGCACTGTGGAAATATTTACTATCCATAAATAATGTTAAATTGTGTATTTATATATGTTAATTTGAACATTTGTTGTTTATAGTTTGTACAGTCTGTAGAGAAAAAGTTCTTGTGGTGCGCCTACTGGGTCGGTCTCGGCATTCTTTCATCTGTGGGTCTGGGCACTGGTTTACACACATTTTTACTCTACTTGGTAAGCCTAGTGTATTGTTTCATTTACTTCTCGTTTCAATCTTTTAATATATTTTTTACATTCCCATTAAGAAATTCTTAATTCTTATAAAAAATAGTTTAGGTTTTGAATTTTTAAAAATTCTTTAAGAATTATGACCCTGTAATTTATAACATAACCATCTGTAGAATATATGTCTGAAAAGTTTTAAAATGTGTGAATTCTAAATACCCTAAGTTTGTGGTAACATAAATTTTTGCTGCTTTATTTTGAAAGGGTCCACACATAGCAGCCGTAACATTGGCAGCTTTTGAGTGTAAATCTACAAAGTTTCCAGAACCACCGTACCCATCTGAGTAAGTTTATCTTTTTTTTTTAAAGTGTCCAATATATTAAACCAATGCTCTTTTTCTCTTAGCCCATGTGTCATAACATCTGTTAGATTTATGAGATTGATTTATTTGAAATATGTAAAAATAACATTGTTTTTACCAACAGGATTATCTGCCCTGAGAAACAAGACAATCAAAATATGTCAATATGGGCAATCATGAGTAAAGTTCGTTTAGAAGCTATTATGTGGGTACGTATTAGATGACTTATTTACCTGTATTTATATGGGCAATAATGGGTAAAGTATGTTAAGAAGCTTTTATATACATAGGTATCGGTCTACTAATTTACTTGTATTTGTATGAGCAACATAAATTTATTTAGTAGCCTATAATGTGAATAGGTATTGGTTACTTACAAACTTATTTTTACACTTGAGCCTTGACATGCTTGCACTATGAAAAAAAAAAGCTTTATGTTAATTGTGTTGTAGAACTACTGGTGGATTGTGTGAAATTGAATTTTCTTAAAGTTCTATTGAAATTTTATCTTTCAATGGAATTAAGCCATTTTTAATTGTAAATTATGTAATGCTTGAAGTCCTGTTATTTTGTGCTTAAAATTTAGACTTCAATTTTTTTTTTTTAAATTTCAAATTATCATGTGAAGATTTATGAATTTAAATGTATGATTTGTCATCAGGGAGCAGGGACAGCCATTGGTGAGCTGCCACCATATTTCATGGCCAGGGCAGCTCGCTTGTCTGGTGTAGACCTAGAAGATGATGACTTTGAGGAGATTGAGGAGCTGCTGCATGAGAAGAAAAGACATCCTGAAGAAATGGTAAGGCACACCGATAATTAACTTGATTTCATTTCTCTGATGCATTACTTAAGAGGCTTGCTATATTTTTTATTACAGTTTTTTTTTATTTACATGTTACTGGTTTTTTGTGTTAAATGTATAATTTCCTATGCATGATGCTTTTCTTTTCAACTTTTTTCTTTACAGATTGCAGGGAAAGTAATGTGAATAGTTTTTTATATGGGTTGTTTATTTTTTCCATTTCATAATCTTTAGGATGTGGGTCTTGAAAATGAACACTATAAGTGTTTGCTGTGATTGTGGGAATGTTTTTAATTGTTTAAAATCATGAAACAAAAGCATACTATAAATGCATTTCACAATTACGTAGTCTTATTGGTTATTTCAATCCATTCTTTGGCGGTAGTTACCTCTTATAAAGAACTAAGAACACAGTTTTACAGGTTTTTTTAAAACCTATGAATAGCAGTTTCTTTTTTATACTTTTAAATAGCAATTTTTTTTTTTTTTTAGATTGAAAACCTAGTTTATGATTTCTATTTAATTTTTTTTAAATTAAATTTTAGTTATTTACTTGTCATATTTTTCTATTAACAGAACAAACTACATTCCTTGTTTGATTAATCTGTTGTTTCTAATGTCCTAAGTCCTATAATGGATTGAAATGAAAGCAATTTTTAAGGAAGCTCATAAATTTAATTTTTATAACTGTTTGTGGGTTAATAATTCGGTTCAAGAAATAAATACAGTATTGGTAACTAAAAGCAGTTGTTTAAAATAACATGAAATTCGTTCTTCGTATCAAAATAATAATTTTTTTTTATATACAGTTAAATCATGTTTATACTCATTTCATGACTGAATGCCTACTTGATATCTCTATGCATGCTTACGTTGTAGTGATAACCCTTATGTTTAAAAACAATATGGTTTGGAATAACTTATGTTTTGCTGCCAAAGTATGCTTATCTCCCCTCTTTGCCCTCATTGAATGCATCCAGACAAGGTTTATTTATAAAGGTCTTGCTGGAAAACAAATTTAAATTAAGGTCTTGCTAGAAAAAGAAACTTGAAATGTTTTACCCACTCTCTCCTTCTCAACTGCACAGTTTTATTTTAAAGTACACTACATAAAAATTGGAATCAAGCTTCAATCAACTTGTCCATTTCTTTTTGTCTTTCAATGTTAGATCTTATTAAGATAAATGAGCAAAGCAAATGTTTCTTAGATATTGTGCTTGTCCCATTAGGTAATTTATTAATGCATTTTGTGACATGCATGATAAAATCAGATATTTTTTTACATACTATCACAAAACTTTGATGACATACACAATATTACAGTTTTTAAAAATCTATTCACAGGGATTTTTGGAAAAGGCCAAGCTGTCTATACATAATTTAGTACAGCGAGTTGGATTCTTTGGCATTTTGGCCTGTGCTTCAGTGAGTCCCTTTTATGTCATTATACCCATTGAATTTGGTTGAGTGCATTAGTACACAAGTTTAAGTGAACCATCTGGCCAGGCGTTTTGTTTTAAATGATCATCTAAACTTTTTTTTCCCTTTAGATTCCAAACCCATTGTTTGATCTTGCTGGAATCACTTGTGGTCATTTCCTCATCCCATTCTGGACATTCTTTGGGGCTACCCTCATTGGCAAAGCTATTGTCAAAATGCATATTCAGGTATTAATGCTTTTAAAAAAATATTTTTTTTGTCAGTAGAATAGAATTTTTTATCACATTTTTTTCAGTATTTATTCTTCTTATTTGTATGAAACCTTTTATTCCGCAGAAACTGTTTGTTATATTTATATTCAGTGCTCACCATGTGGAGCAGGTTGTTAGGCTGATTGGGTGAGTACATGTATGATTCCTCCTTAGGTAGAATTGTCTTTAGTTCAGATATAGCACCAGGTACTGTTTCTTCCTTTAGAAGAGTTGTCTTTAGTTCATATATAGCTCCAGGTACTGTTTCTGACTTAGGTAGAAATGTTGAGTGCAAACATTTTGCTCCTGGTTTCTGCCAGCCTGTTTTCTTAACTTAAGTGCATCAAGTAATGGTTTATGATTTATGATATACAGCTTAGGGTTATAAATAAGTGTCAGGTTTAAAACTATGTTTTGATATATTATTTAGGCTTTAAACACCTTATTCAAATTTTGTATCAAATGCTTGGCTTGAATGTAAATTATT
Source organism: Physella acuta (assembly GCF_028476545.2). Taxonomy (NCBI): domain Eukaryota; kingdom Metazoa; phylum Mollusca; class Gastropoda; family Physidae; genus Physella; species Physella acuta. The sequence goes on from NW_026733172.1 coordinate 92,292, forward strand.
TCAGAGTTGGTTTTAAAAAATCCTAACATGTTTTAAGATGTATTAGTGCATGCCAGATTAGCTACATTATAAAACAATTCTCCAAATCTTTCTCCCCACTTCCACCCATATATTCATTTTTAGAACAAAAAAAAAACAGTTAAAAAAGTAACAGTAACCATTTCAATGATCCCCAGGTATATTCCCCATTTTGGACCTCTGGCCCAGAAGCCATTTACCGACTACTTGGAAAAACAAAAACAGAAACTCCATCATAAGCCAGGTGTTGGTCAGGATGATGGGGTAAGTGGACAGTTTTTTTACTTAATACTTTAGGCTGTCATGTCTTTGATAGTTCTCTCTTTAAAGAAGTTTGATTAGATCATCAATTAGGCAACATCCTAGGATGCTTCATTTGACTTGACTTAGTCCTCTTTGCTCCTTATGGAACATAGGGCCTCCACCATTTCCTTCCATTTCTTCCTATCCCCTGCTATTAATTTTGTCATCTCCCAAGACATCCCTGTTGGCTTCAGTTCTTCAAGAAGACTCCGCCTCCAGGTCTGTCTTGGGCGCCCTCTCTTCCGCTTTCCCTGGGGGTTCCACTCAAGCACTTGGCGTGTAACATTTGGGTGAGCCTTTCGCAGTGTGTGACCCACCCAGCGCCACTTCGTCCTGATTTGCACACCCAAAGGCTCCTGCCTAGCTTTCCTCCATAGTTCTATGTTCGGCACTTTGTCCTGCCATCTCAGTTTCAATATCTGTCTAAGGCATCTATTCATGAAGGTCTGTATCTTTGCTGTGCTTGCTTTGGAGACTCTCCATGTCTCTGCTCCATACAGCAGAACTGCCTTGACATTAGAGTTAAATGTCCTAATTTTTGTGGTAATTGAGATGGCCGAACTTTTCCATATGGGTCGCAGGACTGTGAAAGCACAGCGGGCTCTATTAACTCTAGCGCGTATGTCCTCCTCTGTGCCTCCCGTTTTGCTGATCTTGCTGCCAAGGTAGACAAACTCTTGCACATCATTTACCTGTCTTCCATCTATTGTCACTGGGGCCTCCTGGTTATTGTTAATTCTCATCACTTCTGTCTTTTCTAGGATGCTTCATTTATATTGAATTACATATTTTTAAATATTTAGGCTAATAATAATAATAATATCAAGATGTTAATCATTATTTATGACATTTGAATGTTAGTATTGTAGATGAGTAGGCCTATAGATGTTTTTAACTAAAATGTAATTTAAATACAAATCTTGTTGTTACAGGGTGGCAACATTTTGTCCTGGTGTTTTGAGAAGCTTGTCATGGTGATGGTGGTGTACTTTGTCCTCTCTATATTCAACTCCATGGCCCAGAGCTACCACAAGAGACTATGCAAGAGCAAACGTGCCTCCAGCAAGACTGCCATCCACTGAACTCTCTCCCTGTGGATCTGAAACGAGATTAGTTTTTCTTTTTTTTTTTTAATCAGACATCAGATTTTTTTTTTTTGTTTCTCTCTGCATAAAAATTATTCAATATTTTTGATGCAAGGTGTAAAATTGACTGGTGACTGAGTTCACTTATCCAGACTGGGATAAAGTTTGTTTTGATACAAGCTGATCCAGTTGTTTTGTAGAATATTAACTTATTGATATGGTCCCTGAACCTTTCCCTATGAACAATCCTGTATATTTGTATACACTTTTCTCTATCATACTGGAAGGATGGTTTGGAGGAAATGTTTGTTTTAATTTATGATTGGTAACTTAATACATGTTTTTTTAAGCAAGTCCCGTGGGTTGTATTGATAATCATGATAATCATCTTCTTGTGTTGTGTGTCATGGAAAAAAGTGGAGGCATTCACCTTAGCCTTCTATTTTCAGTCTTGTTTTAGCCTTGGTTATTTCTTCCATGTTTTCTTTCATTGTTCTGGGTTTAAAAATTATAAGATTTATTATTGTTCTCATACTTTTTGTCAGTCGAGTTTTGCGTTTAATTTTAAAGATGAGATTTAAACTGGTTTATTTTTTCTTGATATTTCGACCATTCTAGTTCAGTGATTGTATGGAAGGTGGATTTTTTTCTCAATGAATCACAACTAGAGTTGTCTTTCATCAGATTGTATCATTGTATTTTGCTCAGTATCAATGGTATTGTCAGTCACATCAGTCTGTATAGTTAATCTTGGACATCAAACTTTGAAATGTACCCAGCATGGCGAGGCAGCAAAGTAATTTTCATATTGAAACACTTTGTAACTACAGGATAAATTGAATAACAAGTGTTGGACCAACTACGTTTACTTATAATTGGCCAGTTTTTGTTCAATGAATGTATTTTTTTTACACCAATTTGCAAAAAATTATACATATCACACCATTTTTTTTAAAATTACTTTTTTTGTGATTGTAATTTTATGGAAATATAGAACTTTAAAACAACATGCTACTGTAGTGCAATGATAGCCATCTTTTTTAAATTAACATTAATGCAATAAAAAAATTGTTGTTTACTATCATTAATTTCGTCGGTCTAGAACAATCTGATGGAATTGTTAGTGTTGATAAAGTGTATTCTTATAACCAGGAAGTTTCTGTCTTGTTGTGTATGTGTATCCTAGAATCTGTAGCATAGAGCTTGTGTACATAGCACTCTACCAATAGCTTGTTTTTGATGGAGAAGAGAACTTGCATTCCATGTAATTCCATTTTGTTGTGTATATTTTTCAGTTAACCATTCTTCATCATGCATTTATATATGGATTGAGTTTAATGTTGTGTTACAGCCGTGCTTGATTTCTTTTCTATATAAAATCATTGGTTAACATATGAAGCAATATTATCTTAGTGTGTATGATGTAATGTTTTGGGTTAGGTTAAAGGTTAGCCTGGTCTTATGTTAAAGTGTTACACACGCATGCGTTGTGATAAAGGCAAACAGTATTTGGTTTCATTTGTAGCAGTTGAGTTGTTTCAGATGTGTGGTGGTTTTCTTGCATGAATCAAACAAATCTCAATGATCTCAACCCTGGCATTGGTTGGTTGCTTTGAGTGGCTGGTCTAAAACAGTATTGCTTTAAGTCTAGGTGCTTTGTGTGTTGGGGCATCTCTTTGATTAGCTGGTCTTAAACATTGCCGGCTTTAGTCTAGTTGGTTTGTGTGGCTGGTCTAAAGCAGTGCTGGTCAACATGTTTGTGTGTGTGTAGGGCATCTCGTTAAGTGGCTGGTCTAAAACAGTATTGCTCTAAGTCTAGGTGGTTTGTGTGTAGGGCATCTATTTGAGTGTCTGGTCTTAAACTGTTCAAAAAGTGAGGCAGATGCTCCATCATGTTGTATTATTTGTCATGTTGCTAGCTACAAGACAATCCTCAGTATCCCGTATAATACATGTCATTTAATATAACCCGTTATAACAGGAAAATATATTGTCATTTATTATAAAACTTGTTAGTTTAATTCAAAGAATGTTTGCTCATATCAGATCTCTTAGGTTAACTGCAGATATCTGTCACTCAATGCTTACTGCCTGGCTGTACAAGTGTGTGTTGATGTTTCGATGGAATAAGTGTACAATCTATCATCACTGACTAATGTACTGAAATGTTTTGTGTTGGTACTTCTGTCCTGATGAACTCTGACTTGTACAATCTATCATCACTGACTAATGTACTATTTGTGTTTACTGCCTGTACAAGTGTGTGTTGATGTTTCGATGGAATAAGTGTACAATCTATCATCACTGACTAATGTACTGAAATGTTTTGTGTTGGTACTTCTGTCCTGATGAACTCTGACTTGTACAATCTATCATCACTGACTAATGTTCTATTTGTGTATACTGCCTGTGTGTTGGTGAACTCTTACATGCACATCTATCATCACTGACTTGGCTATCTCTAATGTACTGACCATGTAGCTACTGCCTCTCTGTGTGTGTTTATGAACAAATCTGAGATTTCCATCTAGAGTTATCTCCCAGCCCCATGAAACCTGTGAAGCTTTCCATTCCTTACCTGTTTTGTTTATATTTTTTCAGTCCAAACCTTTTGATTTGTGTAATTGTTTTGTTTATGTTGAGAGGAAGCACCAGGGTGGGCCATTTTTTTTTTTCTTAATTAGACATCAATTTATCTTTTTTTTTTTCAAATTTTACTTAAATTGCAACATGTCATGTTTAATTAGTTTATTGTTGAATTATTGATTTATAAAAACATCTTGTATTTAAACATTTTTAGTAACACAAATTGTAATTTGAAGGAGTTTTGTTTTCTGCTTAGCAGATTTTCTACGTTAGGCTGAGAATGTGTCAGATGATTTATGGTTTTTTTTACTTGTGCGATCAAGCTGTTGGTGAGTTGTGTTGGCCTAAACAGAACAATTAAACAAATTCATTTTATTGTTGGTTTTTTTTTATACTCTTTTTTTTTTCTCTCTATTTAAAATTAGTCAATAAGTCATTGAATCAGTTTATTATTTTAATGTCCAAGTGAAACTGTGTAGAATAAGTACTTTTCTAATGATGTGAATGAGATTGGGGGGGGGGGGATTTTAGAACTTAAATAGTCTATGGGTGGCTCCCTTTTTAAAAAGTCAAAAGAGCTGTACACCCACCCCCTCAGAAAACCCTTCCAGACTGACAGATTTGGGACCTGTGAATTAGCACTATTACAATATATGTGACTGCTTCACGTTTTTATTCTAATCGCTCCAACTCTGATGACATGATGGTGTTAATTAATGTAAAGACTAATTACATTATTATGAAAACAACCCAGAGTACAAATAGCAAAGATGTTTATTATTTACAATATTTCCTTGTTAAAGGAAAAATTACAAAGAAGAGTGAACAAAGTAATGATTGGTTATGCATATCACATGGGTGATGATGCTACATTCCTGTGGGTGAACAGTGTGTTGGATGTACACTACTTTATAGCTTTAGATAATTTAATGGTAATTAAAATCACATGAACTTAATCTTCCATTTCAAGTATAGGACAGTGTGAACATGTAATAAAAAATCTAGTGGTGTTGTAGACTAATATTGTAATTAACGTTTCACTAGCAATCTAGCAATAACATGGTCATCCATTTCAACTATTTAAGATTGAACGTGTAGTGAAATAGTCTAGTGGGGTTATAGACTAATTAGTAATTAACATCTCACTAACACCGGGATCATATATTGACTAATTAGTAGTTAACATTACAGATAACAAAATAGACCTGTCTCAGTCTTACTTTCAGGTACACAATTCAAAGTGTCACGTGATCACATTGATGACTTGTGTCCTGTCTATCTCAGTTTGTCTTCAGCAGTTTACACTGATATAACTCACGACCCCAATGACCGACCCTGGCTGATATAACCCACGACCCCAATGACCGACCCCTGCTGACATAACCCACTGAACCCTGCTGATATAACCCACGACCCCAATGACCGACCCCTGCTGACATAACCCACTGAACCCTGCTGATATAACCCACGACCCCAATGACAGACCCCTGGCTGACCCAACCCACGACCCCTATTACTATTTTTCTATAATATTTTATTCTGTGTTACATACAAAAGAAACATTTTGAGGTCTCTTAAAACGAGCGACCCCAGACCCCCAGGCAGTTGTCGTCATCACCCCCCCCCCCTCCCCCCCCCCCTCCACCCAGTTATCAACTTCCATCACATTTGCACTAACTATAACAATATAATAAGAAATGAAATTACGTAATTATATACAACAGATATAATGAATTATAACAATATGATAAATGAAATTACGTGATTATATACATCTGATATAATGAATCATAACAGCATAATAAGTGAAGCTAATTAATCATATACAGCTGAAATAACGGTATTTTGAAATACGCTGTTTCTAAATTTGAAGCATGTATGTTCAGGTGGGGTGAGGTAAGGGATATTGTGGTGCCACTCTCTAGACACGCCCCCGGACCCTGGAATGGTGGTCTGACGTAACAATCTATAAATACATCGGGGATAGTGGTTAGGACAGCTTAAGTGATACAGTCGCCTCGAAGTCTTTCATAACATACAAATCGTACGTGTATCGGACAGTCTTTGATCAAAAGATCTTCATAAATTACACGTGTATCAGTCTTTGATAGCAAAGATCTTCACAGAGTGCACGTGTATCAGTCTTTGATAGCAAAGCTTTTTAACAAATGACAAGTCTGTTGGACAGTCTTCAGTAATAAAAATCTTTAGAAAATGCATGTGAATCTTTGAAAATGAAGATCGTTACTAATTACATGTGTACCAGTCAGACTTTGGGAACCAAGATCTTCACAGATTGCGTAATATCCATTTTGTATTAATGAATATTGACACACAAGATCAATCTTTGGGTAAGAAAGATCTTCCCAGCTTACATAACGCGCGTTTGTCGTCAGGAAGTGCAAGCACTCACACAGCTTGCAAAGTAAACACAACGGGCAAGAGGACAGCGCAGAGCAGCACCACAAGATCCACCTGCATCAACCCCTGACCCCCACTCCGGAGAAAGGCCATCAAAGGCTGAAGGTAGCTACTGGAATTCTGAGCGTTACTGTGACCTTGAACTACCTCCCGGTAGACCGCCGGATTATCCGTCGTCTGATGTTCACCTGTGGTGTTGGTCTGTGAAGTATCGGTGTTGAGTTCTTCGAGCAAACCTTTGAGTTCAGTGTCTACTTCATAGTCTGCGTCCGGCGTTCTCGCGTCTGCTACGCCACTGGTCAGATTTTCCTTCGCTTCATCACCTGCAGAGAAGGAATTAAGTTTGTCTTTATACTTCGCGGAGTACTCGGGGATTTTAACTAGAGAGGTGACCACCAGCTTGTAAAACTCTCTCTGCCCCATTTTTAAACCTCGCGTGTTGTTGTGTTTAAAGAGAATGGCGTCGATGACTTCCGCAGGGGGCAGGGGCGGAGGTGGTGGTACTTTGTTAACCTTCTTACACCCGATGCATCTTTTACGGTGGTAGCGAGTGTCTGGTTGGTTGAGCTCTTCCGGTTTCGGCCCTGTAAACTCTGACGTCATTTTATCTACGTCACTGGTTTGCGTGTTAAGTTGGTTTTCTAGCGATGACTGAGCTATCCCGCGTTGACTAGGATCTAAATATAGCGGCGTTGCATCAGAGTAAACCGTTATCTTCCTTAAATTAATCGGTTTTAACTCTGTAAATAGTTTGCCATCAAACTCCATAGTCCTCGTTGAATTAGATGACGTCAATGTATTTTGAGGCGGTTCAGAAAAATTTGTGTCTGATTTCCATTGGAACTTAGACGATGTTTTCAAACTCAGTTCACCGAGTGAAAATGATGACGGTGTTGGCGTTTCCGGTTCACTTTCATTTTCATTTTTAAACTTCCTTTGATTCAGAGGGTGGAGATTTGCTGTATCTAAAAATGTGCGCTCGTTTGCTTTGTACTCTTCATCGCCGTGCTGAATCTCTTCTTCTGAAAGTTAGACAAGTTTGGCTGCATTGTAGTTCAGATTGTCAAAATATATTTCGTTAAAACCACAGTACTACTAGCTTATGTAAAAATTAATTCCAGAAGTAAAAACAGTTTCTGTAAAAACATTTTCAACGCTTGGACCTCAGAAGCTTGTGTGTCCATATGACTACTCATACTTGACAATAGTTTTGCCGTAACAAAGTGTAAATTGCAAAATAGTGAGATGGAAGTCACACCCCTCCCCTTTTCAAAATGTGAGTAGATTATGTTTCAGAAGTCCCGTCATCGTTGTGGAAGCAATTTTCACAGGATTTATTCAGCGTGTTTAGTACTAAATGCGGTAACATCACTTTTGTTCAGTGACGTCACTGGATCGGGTGCCTTACGGTACGGTACTGAGGGTGTCACCCCAACTTCTTCCTATAATTTAGCATTTTCGGTTTGGTGTCACCCTCTCCATCCACTGTTTTGTTATTTTAACTGTGTAAAACATTATTCTTAAAGTACATTTTACGATTTTTGTCGTGGTGTCACTGTGGGTGTCACCCCACCCTCTTCCAATAATTTTTCGCTTTCGGGTTGGTGTCACCTCTCTGCCCTTAGTGTTTTGTTATTTTAATTGGACATAAAATTGTTTCTACAGAAAATTTTACGATTTTTCTCCTGGGGGGTGTCACACACAAAATGATGCCACCCGGTGCGGACCGACCCCTTCTCCCCCTCCCCCCGCACCCGCTTTGAAACGCCACTGCTTTTGCTAACATTGCAATAGAATAACCTTTACTACCAATGCAATAAAATTACCCTCACTACCAATGCAATTGTATTAACTTCACTAAATGCAATAAAATAACCTTCACTACCAATGCAATAAAATTACCCGCAGTAGCAATGCAATAGAATAACCTCTATCAATGCAATAAACTTACCTACACTACCAATGCAATAAAATCACCTTCACTACCAATGCGATGAACTTACCTGTGCTATCAAACAGCCGAACTTCTTGTGCTCTGTCAAGCATCAGATCTCCCGAGTACGTGTCGTTGTACTCCAGTATGTTGGTAACTGTCTCTGTAACATTGTTATACAGATTGTTATAATGTACCGTTGTTATACAGATTGTTGTAATGTAACATTGTTATAGAGATTGTAGGCCAGTATATACATATGATTTGTATTTTCTTTAAAAAAAATTTTTTTTCATTCATAGGGTGTTTTTTTTACGAATAATTATGTATTTCATTTTTTTTTACTCTCTACACTTATAAACACTATTAATTCACGTATTTTTCTTTTTTAAATCCAACCGGGTGTCACCCGACCTAATAACGCCACTGTATGTAGCTATGGTTCACCGACCAGTACCTAAACCACAGAATCTTACCTAAACCACACCATCTTACCTAAACCACACCATCTTACCTAAACCACAGAATCATACCTAAACCACACCATCTTACCTAAACCACACCACCTTACCTAAACCACACAATCTTACTTAAACCACACCACCTTACCCAAACCACACAATCTTACCTAAATCACACCATCTTACCTAAACCACACCATCTTACCTAAACCACACCACCTTACCTAAACCACACAATCTTACTTAAACCACACCACCTTACCCAAACCACACCATCATACCTAAACCACACCATCTTACCTAAACCACACCATCTTACCTAAACCACACCATCTTACCTAAACCACACCATCTCACCTAAACCACACCATCTTACCTAAACCACACCATCTTACCTAAACCACACCATCTTACCTAAACCACACCATCTTACCTACACCACACAATCTTACCTAAACCACACCATCTTACCTAAACCACACCATCTTACCTAAACCACACCATATTACCTAAACCACACCATCTTACCTAAACCACACCATCTTACCTAAACCACACCACCTTACCAAAACCACACCATCTTACCTAAACCACACCACCTTACCTAAACCACACCATCTTACCTAAACCACACCACCTTACCTAAACCACACAATCTTACCTAAACCACACCACCTTACCTAAACCACACCATCTTACCTAAACCACACCACCTTACCTAAACCACACCATCTTACCTAAACCACACCACCTTACCTAAACCACACCATCTTTACTAAACCACACCATCATACCTAAACCACACCATCTTACCTAAACCACACCATCTTACCTAAACCACACCATCATACCTAAACCACACCATCTTACCTAAACCACACCATCTTACCTAAACCACACCATCATACCTAAACCACACAATCTTACCTAAACCACACAACCTTACCTTGTTGCCGTGGATCCAGTTTAGACTTCTCCATCTCGCCAATTCTCCTCATCAGAAACGAGATGTCGTCCCCGAGCAGTGTGAGACCCGCTGACAGAGGTTGCATGGACGTCAGCTTCCCTTCTAGCTCGGCCACCCGCTGCTCCAGACTTTTGACTCGTTTGGTCAAGTCTGCAGAAACACGACGTCAACTTTGTATGACACACAGAGAGAAATACAACGTACATCTCACACAGATAGAAATACAACGTAATCTCACACAGATAGAAATACAACGTACCACTCACACAGAAATACAACGTACCACTTACATAGAGAGAAATACAACGTACATCTCACACAAATAGAAATACAACGTACTACGCACAGATAGAAATACAACGTACCACTCACACAGATAGAAATACAATGTGCCACTCACACAGATAGAAATACAACGTACATCTCACACACACAGAAATACAACGTACCACTCACACACATAGAAATACAACGTACCACAATTACTTGTTGACTGGTTGTGTCTAAGAGGTCCGGAAAGTTTTAAAAGGGGCCCCCAACCCCAGATTTACATTTTTATCATGATGGGTTTTCAACAAGTAAAGCCTGAATTTTATGATTTGCTATGCAGGAGTGGAAATGGTAAAACAGAAAAATACCAAGAAATTATGTTTTAAAATTTTAGATTATTTACAGCACCGTTCTAGAGGACCCTACGAGAACTTATCTTGGGGGTCCGACATAATTTTTTTTTTCTTGAGGTCCAACTGTATTTTTCCCGGTAGACCGGCGGGCGAGTCTACTCGTGCTTTCAAGAGAGGTGACCACCAGCTTGTAGATGGTCGAATGGTAGAGCGTTTGACTTAAAGTTCGAAAGTCTCGAGTTCGGATCTCGGTTCGGATTTGTAGAGCGTCCATGAGTTAACCCAGATCTGATAGGTAACTGACTTACGTAAAAGCGACTGGGGATAGTGCTGAGCACACTATCTCTTCGTAATGCCGAGGTAATTAAAACATCTGAACTCTACTTTATCTGCCCCACGTGTCATGGCAAGAAGATGATACCTTCCACACAGCCAAACTCCCTTACCCCCAAACTGACTTCCTACCTCAGTCTACTACCCCCCCCCCCTCAAAATCACTACTTTAGGGGGGGGGGGGTTAGGTCAACATCGAGACCTTCTGGATACCATTCAAATGCTCTACCATTCGGCCACATCGTCACAAGCAGGGCCGGCGCTACCTATAAGGCGAACTAGGTGGTCGCCTAGGGCGCCATCCCTAGGGGGCGCAAAATGTTTAATCGCTATTATCAAAAATTATCCTAATGATTAATATCTTTTATAAAGGAGTAGCGATCTATTTTTGCACCCCCACTCCAAAATTAGGTCTATATAGGACTTTATTTATTCGCTATGGTGAAAATGCAACCCCACCTCCCTAATTTAGAAAGGTCTGGGCGCTTTTACCAGTCACTTTGCCTTTTTAATTTGGTGTAACATTATTGATGTAGAAAACGATTAAATAAGTTCGTAATTTAAATATCAAAGTGTTAAAGTGTCGTATTTTTTATTCGGCTGTTTTGTAGTTGAAGATCTAGTGGAATCTGATCGGTAACAGAGAAATGATAATGCAGGTGATGAAGTATCGTAGTTCTGGAGTTCGGGAGTATTGATTCTTGTGGTATTAGGGTATCGAATTATATTGACTGTTAAAGTGTAGTTGTAGGTTCTACCGCTCCCCCCCCCCCCGAACGAGATGGAATTTATATAGTAAACATACACTTTTACTAGTGTCCGCCCCCCCCCCCCGGAAAAATGTTGACCGCCCCCCAAAAATATCAAGTGCCCCCCCCCCCCCCCCCCCCGGAGAAAAAAGTCTGGAAGAAACACTGAGAGCTTGATGAAGTTAAGCGAGTTGGTGTCGTAGTTCTTGAGCTTCGAGTCTTGTTATGTTTAGGTATCGAAGTTTGATATGTGTTGTGAATGTAGTAGAGTATATCGAGTAGTTGAGTTTATCGTAAGTTAGATGATTTCAATTCAGTACGAAAAACACTACAAAGAAAGGTAGGTGTTCTCTAGTTGAAAAATCTTTAGTTTTTTTTAGGAATCTTTATTACCACTCTTAAAGTATTAATATATACGAGCCGACCCGCGGCGTATCTACGCCTCTACGCCGCTATTTAGTTGTTTTATTTTCTACTTTTCAGTAATTCATAATTTGTGAATTCGACAGTACCAATGCTGCCACTGAAAATATTTGCTTTAAAACACTATCAGTAGGTCGTTAAGGACGATAACCCCCCCCCCCTCCTTTCCCCCAACCCCTACCCCCCCCCCCCTCCTGAAAGCAGCCTCCTCTTAGTTACCTCCCTTAAGTTTAAAATCGTTTCAAACTAAATTATCTGCCCCTATTAGCTGTCACTAATCCAGCTGTACGATTGTAAACATTTAGCGTGAAACCACAGCTAACCAAACCATGTGATATGCCTAGAGGGGAAGAGAGGGGACTGCAAGGCGTGCTTACAGCTTGTTTTCTAACGTCTCCAAGAAGAGAATTATATATACGAGCCGGCCCGCGGCATAACATACGCCACTATTTAGTTTTTTTTTTCTACTTTTCAGTAATTCATAACTTGTGAATTCGACAGTACCAATGCTGCCACTGAAAATATTTGCTTTAAAACAATATCAGTAGGTCGTTAAAGACGATACTACCCCCCCCCCCCTCCTCCCCCCTACGTTTAAAATCGTTTCAAACTAAATTATCTGCCCCTAATAGTCGTCACTAAACACAGCTCACTAAGACCATGTAGGGGTGGGATGGTAGGGAGCGCGTTTACAGCTTGTTTTCTAGCGTCTCCCAGAAGAGAATTATATATATAGATAGATTGAATAGGATGGAATTTATAACTAACGGTAAACTTTGTTTTTTCAAATTATAATTTTTTTTTATATTTAATCAATTGTTCTAGCAATGTCTAAAACAGTTACCCGTGTTTGATTTTTTTGAAAGGCGTCCCTTTATTTAGGGGATCCAAAATTTGTAAGAAGTGTTTGCAAAGTCGACAAATATTAAATGTATGTCATCAAAATTGTATAGAAGTATGTTATAATAAAGCTGCCATTTTTTTACTTTCAAACAAAACCTGCAGTTAAGTATTCAATAGGTAAAATATATTGTTTTTACAAGGTTGCATAGCTAATATAAAATATTTATTATAATTATTACGTAATTAAATTTAGAGCGTTTTATTGTGTTTTTCAAGCATGTCTTAGTTACACTTGATTAATTTAGCCATTCTTGTGAAAGTTATTTCCCTTGAATGAAATTTTGGTATTTGGATTTGGATTTTCAAATGGGAGATAATTCGTTGCTTAACTTTACATTCATTTCAAATTCTTGCAGTAGACTTTCTTCGGGGGGGGGGGGGGAGGGGGGGGAGGCGGACACTGTTAAAAGTATATATTTTCTATATAAATTATATAGATTTCATTTCGTTGGGGGGGGGGGGGGGGCGGCGGTAAATAAAATTTCGGGGGTGGGAGGGGGGGTGGGGGGGGGGGGGCTCCCCCGAAGAGATGCCTGGAAGAAACTCTGTAGTAGACATAGTCTTAGTCGTAAATTAAAAATCTAGTTAATTGTTTTTTCATATTTTTCACCCTCTCCTAAAGGATTCATATATAACAATTTTAGGCTGGAATCTATAACATTTATAACCTTTTATTTTTCAAAAAACAAAAAAAATCGTTACATAATCAAACAATATAGACATTTTACAATTATAACCTTAGACAGTCAAGCTTAAAATAGGTAAGTTCCGTTTTGGAATCAGAGTTTCTTCCAGGCATCTCTTCGAAAATTTCAAGTGCCCCCATGGGGAAAAAAAGTCTGTCTGGAATAAACACTATTTGGAACTTACCTTGGGAGGACTGCAGAGAGCCCAACACTACAAGAACTTTTTAGAGGGTTTTTCCCCCAGACTTTTTTCTCCCGGGAAGTGGAAGGGAAGCACTTAAAATTTTCTAATGGGGGGGGGGGGGGGGGCTATGTCGTAAAGTACAAAGTAGACTCGTGGACTTAGCAACAATTTCAATAAAATGTGATTAAGCTTGCAAACTGAATTGAAGAAATTAGTATATACTTTTGAGACGAAGGAGGCAAATAAAATTTGATTTATATGTCTAGTTATAACGTGTATGCAGTTGATAATAAATTAATATGTCACTGTTAATTAATTGTTTTCTTAGACATATGTTTTAGTAATTAATGTGTGAGAGGGGGGCGTTTTAATAAGTTTTGCCTAGGGAGTTAGGGCGCTTCCTTCCTTCCTTCCTTATACGGAAACCGGCTCAGAAGGTTCACTTCCATTAGCCAGGCAGGCCTCAGTGTGGTAAACCCCGACCTTTAAAGAGTTTCCCACACATCGGTCGCTACTTCCGTGGGCTTTCACCGGGCTTTCCTTCCACACCCACCAGACGCGGGACGTGGGGACGTCGTCCTACCGCCTGGTACCCGGCTTGATCGTGGGGGGGCGTTCGGCCATTTTCTCTTGAGCCTAGCGCATACAGCAGCTCTACTCGGCCAGATCAAAAACCTCTAGCTGCTGTTGGCTACCACTAGCCATTCCG